>NC_081423.1:85678207-85923207 GCF_949786415.1 Peromyscus eremicus
GAGTAGAGGGTTTTGTAATAATCTGTACATATGGTATGTGATTTCTCTAATGTGCAAATACACCAATTAGGAGCTGTGTCTGAGTTTTGTCCTTGGGTGGTGGGATCAAAGGTGTGCACCACCGCCTTGTTCACTATGACTCTAGAATTCAGAAAACAACTAATTATAGAGGTGCCCCTGTCTCTGCTGTGATTAAAGGCATGGACTACCATTGCCCTGCTCAAATATTTTATCTCAGCTCCAAATCACTCTCTTAGAGATGTAGAAAACAAGTTTCAACTATAGTATCCCTTTTAATTTACTTAAAATATTTTAAATCTCTTAACTGTGTTTTTAATACCAAACAACAAAAATATCCTTTTTATTTAAGAAGAAAACTCAAAAGCTGATATCCAAGATGGTGTGGGTCATGTGGCAATCTACAGTCTAACATTCTAACATGGAAGAAAGACATGTGGTTTAAGAGAACACATTTTTCATTTCATGCCAGTAAGGCAAGTATGCCTTTGGTAAATTATCATTCAAAAATATTATTTTTATGTTTTCATGCCTGATCAAAGGCATTGGTTAGTCTTTATAAGTTAGTTTGAACTGATTGACTAAGCAGTCTGAACTATAGCCTCTCCTTATTCAGGAGGCCTCTCCTGTTTGAATCTGATCTTTACCAATCTTGATGGTATCCACAGCTTTTCTTCTGTGGAAACAAAGGCAAAATCTCTTCCCCAATGTAACACATTTCCTGGTTTTCATTCTGAGGTCAATGGAATATTAAAAAAATTATTGGAATGGAATAAAAAAAAATTAAAGATCTCTATGAGGTCCTTAAAATATACAGGCTGATTTAATTCAGCAGTTTTTTCCCTACTATCCAATGTCTCTTCACAGTAGTTGTTCCTATCTCATTAGCATTTAAAAAATTTAAATAAAGCACTGTGTAATCTATCTCTTGGGGTCTTTATTATCCCTTTCTGTTTATTAAGCATATCTTTTAAAGTGAAATTAGATCTTTCTATAACAACTTGTTCTGTGGAATTGTGTGGTATACCTGTAATATGCTTTATGTTGTAATATGCAAGAAACTGTTTCATTTTACTTGAGACATATGCTGGGGCATTATCAGAATGAATTTGTACAGGTATCCCCATAATAATCATAACTTCTAATAAATGTGTAATTATGGAGTCAGCTTTTCTAGAACTTAAAGCAGTTGCCCATTGAAATCCTGAATTTGTATCTATGGTATGATGCACATACTTCAATTTTCCAAACTCTGCAAAATGAAACACATCCATTTTCAAATTTCATTTCTTTGGGTACCTTTTGGGTTACTTCCTGAAGGTACTAGAGTTTGATTATACAAAGAACAAGTAGGACATTTCCTTATAATTTCCTTGGCTTGTTGCCAAGTAGTAGAAAAATCTTTCTTCAAATTTTTGCTGTTAACATGGTGTTTCTTATAAAATCCTGAGTCTTCTAGCACATTTCCTATTAATAGCTGATCAATTTCACCATTGCCTTATGCTAGAGGGCCTGGTAGACCCATATGGGATCTGATATGTATTATATACAATGAATGATTTCTATTTCTGACTACTTGTAGTTGAATAAATAGCAAAGTTAATTCTGAATCATCTAGAATAAGTTCAGTGGTTTCAATATGTAAAATAATTCTTTCTGCACATTGAGAGTTCAGTAACTATATTAAAAGATTCAGGAAAATCTAATAATACCATAAGAATGACATTTAGCTCTGATTTTTTTAACTGAATCATAAAGGCTTTGAGCCACTTTACTTATTTTTCTTGACTTATAACCTGCCTTCCCTGATTTATTTGCATCAGTATAGAATGTAAGGGCTCCAGAAATTGTTGTTCCTTTACTATATGAGGGAGAATCCAATTAGTTCTTTTTATAAATTGAAGTGTCTGTCTGGCTTTTGGGATATTTGTTAATCTCTCCCAAAAAATTACTGCAAGCTCTTTGCCAATGTTTGTTTTCTGCCCATAAAGACAAAATTTCAGCGTTAGTAAAAGATACCACAATTTCTGCTGGGTCTGTTCTTGCTCATTGACAAAGTCTCATTTTTCCTTTCAAAATCAATTTAGAAACCTTTTCTACATAAGTCTTTAATTTTTTTTACGCTGTTTATGTGCTAAAAATATCCATTCTAAGATTTTATCTTTTCTCTGAATCAGAATTCCTGTGGGAGATTGAGTAGATGGCAAAATGACTAAAATACAATCATGCTTTGGATCCAAGTGATCCATGTGTGCATCCTGTAATTTCTTTTCTATCAGAGCCAATTCTCTCTCAGCCTCAGCTGATAATTTTCTTGGACTATTTAAGTCCTTATCACCTTATAAAGTTTGAAATAAATTACTTATCTCTTGAGTAGTTAATCCAATTATGGGTCATAACCAGTTAATATCTCCCAACAATTTTTGAAAATCATTAATAGTTTGTAATTAATCTCTTCTGATTTGTATTTTTTTGTGGTTAAATTTTCTATAAACCTATCTTATATCCTAGATAATTGATAGAATTTCCTCTTTGTATATTTTTTCAGGAGCAATTTGTAATCCCCAGCAAGACAAAATTCTCTTTATTTTATCAAACATTTTTTTCTAAGGTATCTGCATCTGAATCAGCCAGTAAGATATCATCCATGTAGTTTTTTTGTTTTGTTTTGTGTTTTTTTGAGACAGAGTTTCTCTGTGTAGTTTTGGTGCCTGTCTTAGATTTTGCTCTGTAGACCAGGCTGGCCTCAAACTCACAGTGATCTGCCTAGCTCTGCCTCCTGAGTGCTGGGATTAAAGGTGTGCACCACCACCACCCGGCCTAACATTATCTATATAGATTTTAGATTGAGGAAATTGTTTATGAATTATTTCTAACAGCTGTTGTACAAAATATTGACATAAGGTGGGGGCTGTTTAACATTCCTGGTGAAAGAATTTTCCAGTGGTACAATGGTATCTTTTAACAGGCTGGGAATAATTATAAGAAGGCACTGTGAAGGCAAATTTTTCTCTATCATGTTCTTGTAAAGGTATAGTAAAAAAGCAGTCCTTTGAATCAATCACTATAATAGACTGTCCTTTAGGTAATAGAGAAGGCAAGGGGACTTTAGGCTATTAAAGAGTCCATTGGATAATTCACCTTATTTATAGTTCTCAGATCTGTTATCATTATCTATTTTCCAGATTTCTTTTTAATAACAAATATAGGAGAATTCCAAGGACTGGTTGATTCTTTAATATGTTGAGCATTTAGCTGCTCCTGTACCAGCTGTTCTAGTGCCTGCCATTTTTTCTGATGTCAAAAGCTATTGTTCCACCAACATAGGTTTTATCAGTTAACTACTTTGATGGTAGGGAAGTTGGTACCTTTAAAAGACCAACCACTATTGTGTCCTGCTTATATACAACCTGAACAGTCCATGACTGTTCTTGGTAATACCTTTTAATATTTTTCTCAAAAGCATTCTTTATTTTATGATTTGTTTCTGAGATTTGAGGAATGTTAATCTGTGTTTTCCATTGCTGCAACAAATCATGTCCCCATAAATTCATGGCTATATTAGCCACATTTAATTTTCCCATTTGTCTTCTGGCCCTATACTCTCGAACAACCCACCTTGCACTTTGTTTTACCTGAGATAAAATTCCAATTCCTAGAAGCTGAATACTTACCTCCCAAAGAGGCTAATATGGGTGACATGATTTTGGTGAAATTATTGTTACATCTGTTCCTATGTCTAATAATCCTTCAATTTCAATGTTATTTGTAGTTTTAGCTTTGGTCTCTGATCATTTATAGCAGTTTGCCGAAATACTTGTTTTCTAGTATCTCCTGAATTTTTTGCTTTATTTACTGACGCTATTCTATCCTTTATTACATCCAAAGCAGTGTTGTTTTTAACAATAGGCATTAAGCCTTTTAATTGCTCTGTAGATGAGTTTCTTCAACAATGACAGGGAATGATTGCATTGAATTTGATATCAGGGTCTGTGGGAGGCCCCTTATGGCATTTCCTATGGCAAAGGGTTACCTTGCCTATCCCTTGTTGATCTATTTGCATTTATTAGTTCAATGCTGGCCTTTGTTACACCTCTGCAAACTCCTGGGACCTTCTTTTTAGATTATCTCTAGAAAAAAAAAAAACATTGTTTCCAGGAATGCCTTGCCTACAATCCCTTTTCAAATGACCTTGTTTGCCACAATTAGAACATCTGGTATTTTAATTTTTCTTAAAATTTTTAGAAATTACTTCTATCAGAGTAGTATGATAAATGTGAGATCCAATATCAACAGTATTTCTAATCCATTCATCTGTTGGTGCTGATCTTGCTTTAAAGGCATAATCACCCTTTTGCATTCTGAATTAGCATTTTCAAAAGCTAAAGATTCAAATAATACTTGTCTGACTTATGAATATGATACTATTCTATTTACAGATGAATCAATCTTTGCAAAAAGAAAATCAGTGAAGGCTTCTTTTGAACCTTGTATAATTTTAGTAAATGACTCAGACCTCTTTCCTGATTCTTCAGCCTTGTCCCAAGCATTTAAAGTGCTAAATGACATAACACCAAGGTGTGATCATCAAATCCAAGCTGCCTTTGCAACTCTGCATATTGGCCTTCACCTAAAAACTGATCTTGGCAAATATTAATACCTCTAGCCCTATTTCATTTTTCTATGGCTTTAGCTTCCTCTTTCTACCATGTTCGCCACTGTAACTGAGGACCAGTTTTCAATATTGCTGTTGCCAAGTCTTTCCAGTCTTGGGGGATAATTCTGTTCTGAGTTTAGTACAACTTTAACATCTACTTCACATGGGATGAATGCACACCATATAAAATGACCATTTCCTTAAATCTCCTCAAATCTAGTATTTCTATAGGATTTCATTTAACTTCTTGATAACCTTAAGGGTGCCTATAGTCCCCTTGTAGTTCTTGTGTGGTGACTGGATAAACTAAAGTTGGTTTCTTAACAACCTTGGGCTATTCTCTTCAGTTTCATCATGTGGTGGCATGGTAGGTTCTTGTCTAAATTCCTCTGTGCCTGTGTATTTTTCTCATTTTCATTTATATGCCTTTCTAAGGATTATATCTTATCAATCCACTTTTCATATTTGGCACAAAAAACCCCACTATGGCTATTAAGGGTAAAATATGTTACCAGACTGATAGTGATTATAATTGATATTATGTCAATCTCAGTTAAGTCATTTATCTTTTTATTTTCTGCTTCTATTTTCAAGCCATTTAAAGTAGCACTCTACAGGGTCCTAATGTCCTCTATTATGATATTTCTCATTCTTAATGTGGGAAAGATTTTTACTTTTAATATTACTTAACTCCTTGAGGACTTCCCAGGTGTCTTACCAAATCTGTTTCTTCTCTGTCTGTCTGCGGTTGGCGTGATTCTCTGTGTGGAAGTGCCACACGTCAGAGCACCTAATGTTTTTGACTAAATTTCAATCATTTGATTTTACCAATAAAGACTTGGGAGCCAGATGTTGAGGTGAAAACATGTAAGTTCAGAGAGGCAGAGAAAGCTCCCAGCTGACCTTCCTCCTCAGCTGACACATCAGCAAGAGAGCATTCTCCTGTGCTGTCTCAAACAAAACTCTCCCAATCAAATGTCCCTTTCTTCTGTGTCCTGTGAATCTCTCCATCTTCTGATTTCCTGTCACTCTCTATGGCTTTTTCCTGTCAACTGGTTGCTTGCTCTGCCTCTTGACCTGTGGTTGATTTTATTTAATCCTGTTTACAATATTCAAGCAGAAAGATCTTGGATTAAAGGTGTATGCTAGGGCTGAGCCACAGCACAGCTCAAGGTTTTCCAGTAAATAATGCAATCTCCAAGTTCACAGTGTGATCAAATATTCTGCAGCATTAGGTCAATCTTTAGCTGAGGAGTTTAGGATCAATTCTCTCAACATAGAAGCATGGATCAAGTTGGCTTGTCAGGACTTTCATTTGGTCAGAACTAAGGCACTTCTCAGCAGCTGGAGTTGTCTTTGCCTGACTTCTTTTGTTATCCCTGAATGAACTGTTTCAACAGTCTTTGAGCTACCAGGCTCAGCAACAGGAAGACTGAGGGCCGTATCAATTTGGGCCATGGCTTTACTGAACTCAGCTGATCCAGCTCCAGCCCCACATCTTTGGGGGTCACCCTTCTCACCTCTTCTCACTGCCCCCCACCCCATCACTCACTGGTGTCTGATGGTCTTTGCTGTTTTTTGGGCATGTGTTTTCTAGCCTTTTCCTTGCAAGCAGGCTCTCCATACTTGCTCAGTTGCTTCTGTGGACTCACTGTTTGGTCACTGCTGAAGAGCATCTTCTACCTCTATCTGACAATGTCGAAGATTCTTTGTTCAACTTGTAACCCCTGTGTTCCATCAATCTTTTGTTTCCACATATTTGTAACCTTATGTAGATTCAGAAATTTTCCTGATGATATTTCTTCATGCCCTTCAAGCTGTGAAGCCTTGAGGTAAGGGGCACTGTGTTTTCCTCATGACTCTTTATAATCTGTTGGAATAAAGCTGCTTCTGTTCCAGCTCCCAGAAGCATAGTAGCATGAAACAGGACAGCTCATTGGCTATGAAGACCTGTATTGCAATATAAGATTTCATCCCAGCATATGTCACAACTAGCCTCAGTTGACTTATACAGGCTCTTTCAGTGGGGCTGATGGTCATATTTCCCTCTGCAGCCAACAGTGTGGACAAAATTTGTATATCTAGCTCATGATGAGATAGTCACTGAGCAGAGTGGCAGACCCTTCTGTAAGAATGGGGTCTCAATCACCACACAAGGCTGAGCTCTTGGCTCACAGTAGCACGTTTTGAACCTTCTGATACTTGATCTTAGAGCCATCTTGATGATGGAGTTCCTGTGTTTGGTGTCAACTGAATTGTCTTTGAGGCTCAGGGAGCTGGTCTCTCCATTGTCTGAACCACAACATCACAATCTGGAGATATTAATAGCTCAAACACATCTTTTAGTTCTTTCTTTGTACAATTTAAGAATGTTACCATCAGAGATATAATTAGCAGAGAAATTCTAGCACCTTTAGTCACAGGTATCACTTTTGCTGGGTGATTTAGAGCCGCCAAACACAAGCTTTGTATTTTCTTTAACTGCATATTGTGTATATGTTTGTGTGGGCACACTTGTTCCTTCGTACGTGTGTGGATATTAGAGGACAACTTGCGGGAGTCAGTTGTCTCCTTCCACCCTGTGGGTCCTGGGGATTGTTCAGTTTGGTGGCAAGTGTTTTGACCCACTGAGCCAAACCACCAGCCCAGCAATATTATATATAAAGTCACAATGACAGCATAGTATGGCCTGAAGAAGTTCCTGGAAACAGTCCTCCTGGTGGGAGGTGGTGGTGGGAGAAACATGAGGCAGCTGGTCGTACTGCATCCACACTTGGGGAGCAGAGGGAGATGAAAGCCAGGGCCTCGCCTTTCCCCATTGAACTACCCAGATGATCCTATGGAAGCCAACGTAATTCCCTTTCAACATATATATCAAGTCCATCAGTTCTGTTCCTCTAGAAAACCCTGATGAATACAGGTGCTTAGAAACTGCTTTTGTTAAAAAGAATGAACTTCCCTTTTGGGTCTGTAAGATAATGAAAAAGTATGGTGAAATTTAGGCATTTTGTCTCTATCCTGTTTTTGTCTCAATTCTAGGAATAGCTGAGTCTAGTAGGACCGTCTCCCTAGATGAGGAAAATTTCACATGGGGGTGGTTTAATTTGATTAAGCCCAAAGTTCTGGTGTAACTTCAAGCTAGGCATTTTTCCTCTGTCCCTGGAAGATGGGACTGCAACCAAGCACAGTGCCTCTGTCTAGTCTCTACCATCTTAGCAGGGAGAGGAGATGCAGGTAGAGGAGGGGGGACTGTGAGAGTGACGGATGGGAGAGAAGTCATGGCATGGCATGAGCAGCTTGGTTTCCCCAAGAACAGTGAGCCCCTGAAGGGGCAGGGGAGGCAGTACAGTCATGCCCCCTCCACCTTTTGACCCTCTTCCACTGGTAATAATGGGCATGGAGGAAGTGCATGATGGATGGTCTGCCCATCCTCTCTTGCTAGATAGGAGGATGGCTATAGAAAAAAGACAGCATGATCAGCTCGTGTGTGTGTGTGTGTGTGTGTGTGTGTGTGCGCGCGCGCGCGCGCGTGTGTGCGTGTGCGTGTGCGTGCGTGCGTGCGGGCGTGTGCGTGTGTGTGTGTGCGTGTGCGTGTGCGTGCGGGCGTGTGTGTGTGTGCGTGTGTGCGTGTGTGTGTAAATATCAGCCCAGGTCATACCTATGCCTGCTGCCACCTGGATGTCTATGGCTGCCTTCTATGCACTTATTCTCTGTAGGAACATAGGCCTGGATGCCTGCCTATGTCCCTTCCCATTCCTGTAGGCTAGGGAAGGGGGTGCAGTCAGATGAGCTTGGGGAGATTAATTTACATGAGTGAGCTAGAAGAGGATTCATTCGCTCTCTTACCTTCTGTCTGGCTCAGCAAACCCTGAGAGGGGCAAGATTGAGAGCCACGCTGTTGTCCCTGTCCTTATCTGCACATGGCCTTCTCTGCTCCCATGAACCCTAACTCCTAGAATGGAGAATACTTACAGAAAGAAAAGAAATAAATTATTTCTTGGTGGTGTTTGTTTTCCTGAAATTTGGGCAAAGATTTGGGTTGTAGATGGAACCATTTTAAAGTTCCCTGCTTTTATAATTATCCTCACAGAGATGAAGATATTGTTTTCCTCACTTGCGATACCAGCCTAGTTGTGCTGGCTAGTTTTATGTCAACCTGACACAAGCTCGAGTCATCAGAGAGGAGGGAGCCTCGACTGGGAAAATGCCTCCATAAAACCGGGTTATAGGCAAACCTGTAGGCCACTTTCTTAGTGATTGACAGGAGAGGGCCCAACTCATTGTGGGTGGTGCTATCCCAGGGTTGGTGGGCCTGGGTTCTATAAGAAAGCAGGCTGAGCAAGCTATGGGGAGTAAGCCAATAAGCACACTCCTCCGTGGCCTCTGCATCAGCTTTTGCCTCCAGATTCTTGCCCTGCTTGAGTTCTGGTCCTGACTTTCTTCAGTGATGAAACACTGATGTGGAAGCTTACGCCAAATAAACACCTTTTCTCCCAACTAACTTTTGGTCATGGTGTTTTATCACAGCAATAGTAACACTAACTAGGACATTATTGAAATAGTGATTTCCAAGAAATTGAAATTTCCCCAGAATCTAGTGATGGGAAAAGGACAAAGCTGAAGCCTGGCGTCAGCCAGAGAGATGGAACATCGATAAGACGGTGGGCGGAGCCACATTGTGAACAGGGCTGCTTAGTAATGCACACTTCTTGCCCTCTATTTGAACCTAAACTTTACGCCAGGACCAAAAAGATGAACTCGAGGAGGATCACTGGACCTGGAGTTCCACTTCCCAGTGTGGCCACATTGAATAAATCTTTCTCTTCTTTTCATGACTGTTTCCTCTATCTGCCTTCCAAGCCTAGCTTGTATTGAGTTTTTAGGACATAGGCTTAGACCCTAACAACTCTGGTAACACTCTATCTGAACGATGGCAATTTCTAGATAACCATAAATTCTTAAACACAGAAGGCCAGAGCTCCTCTTGTCTGAGGGCTGCTCTGTTCTCCCTGCCTTTCATTCTTCCCACTTCACTTGGGGCCTTATGAGCGATGCTTCTGATGGCCCAGAGGGTCAGGTGCAGCGACATTTCCTTCCCAGGAGAACGACAATGTGAGGGCCAGAGGAGGAGGGATGATAAGAGGGACGTGGACACCTAAGAAATAAGAATAGAGGATCCAAGCAAGAGCCTGCAGCTCTTGACTTCTGACACCGTTTCCCTCATCTGCTAAAGGATATGGAAACCTGGCACAGTCACACATGCCTTTAATCCCAGCACTCGGGAGGCAGAGGCAGGCGGATCTCTGTGAATTTGAGGCCAGCCTGGTCTGCAGAGTGAGTTCCAGGACAGTAAGAGCTACCGAGTGAGACCCTGTCTCTAAAAACCAAAATAAATAATAATAAAAAACAAAAGGATACAGAAGGTGCTTGCTTTGCCAGTTCTGGGGTGGAGAATAACATCTCAAATCTTGTTGAGAAAAGAGCAATGTGCTGTTGAGTGGCTGTGTGGAAAGACTGGCCCAGGCTTTGAGAAGTCCAGGAGTAGAGGCTCCTCTAGTCCTGCTTTTCTGTCAACTGCTTTCTGTTTCTAACACTATTATCAAGGTCAGTACCTCTGCCCCTTAAGTATAGCATTGGAGTTGGCTTAGGGGTTCCTGTCCCTGTGATAACATTGTAACTAAACTGCCCAGTACTGTGCCTGCCCACCGCTGATCCTTGGGAAGAGTGGCCATCACCTTCCATATGGATGCTGGCTTTTGTCCACAGCAAGGTTTGTGTGTCTCCATATCCCTATTCTCTGTAGCAGGGCAAGGTGTTGAGAGGCCTTAGGCTGTAAAGGTCTAATAGGTTATTATGATGTGTGGTCGAGGGTATTTGAGCAGGCTACATTCTGCTTACATTCCAAGTCCTGTGGGTTTTTTGGGTTTTTTTTTTTTTTTTTTTTTCAAATCAGGGTGTCACTATGTAGTGCAAAGAGGCCTGGACCTTGCTATGTAGCCCAGACTGACCTTGAAGTTGCAGGAGTCATCCTGCCTGGATCTCCCAAGTACTGAGATTACAGGCCTGTCCAACCACACCTAGCAGAAGACAGTGTAAACAATGCTGCCGCGGTGGATTGTTGGGTTAACCGGCATAGGCTGTTACGGCCCAGCCCAGGCCTTGGCACTGAGTCTACACACCGTTCCTAAGGCGCAGCGGTGGGTGTAACCTCCACCGCTTCCCGCATCTTCACGCTCTGCATTCTTGGGCTTTAAGTTTCTTACTGACGTCAACACACAAACACCCGATATCCGATATCCGTGCTCAGGAAGGAGTTTTCGGGAGGCGCCTCCTTCGCAGTCAGCTAACTGAGCAGCTGGGCTAGAGAGCCACTCGCTCTGCATGGAGCCATGGCCAGCCACACAGGCCCGTGGTTCCCCAGGCACCTTGCTCCTCTGGGGACCAAGGCTGCTGACCATCCCTGACTGGGACCAGTCTTCTTATCACCAGGACGGCAGCATTTCTGTGATCAGTAGGCACATTCTCTATTTTAAAAGTTTTTTTTGTGTGTGTGTGTGTGTGTGTGTGTGTGTGTGTGTGTGTGAGAGAGAGAGAGAGAGAGAGAGAGAGAGAGAGAGAGAGAGAGAGAGAGGGGTTTCATGCATGCCATGACAATCATGTGGAACGCAGGACAACAGGACACTATTTGGGAGCCGGTTTTGACCTACCGCCTGTTGGGGCAGGGTCTCTCTTACTGTTTTGGCTGGGTTCTCTAGGCTAGCTGGCTTGTGGGTTTCCAAGTGACTCTCCTGTCTTCACCTCCTATGTTGCCACAGGAGTGCTTCGGTTACAGATGCTTGCCACCCCATGCAGCCTTTTTTTAAACTTGGATTCTGGATCAAGCGTGGGTCACAAGGCCTGCATGGCCACTGCTCTCAATGATGAGCGTCTTGTTGGCCCACCCACACACTCACTGTGCATCAGTTTTCGTTTGCTGGAGTACAAAGGCCTTTGACACTCACGAATCTACAAAAAATAATTTATTAGTAAAGGCTAGCAGGTCATTCTGTGGTTTCGGCCTCGGCTGCTTCACTCTCTTCTGCGTCCGTGGTCAACGTTCGCGTCTGAATCACCACCACGTCTTCCTTGCCCTCCCTGCAAGAGCAACAAGGCTTTCAAACTCTGAAACCAGCAACTTGCCCACAGCTTCTCATTTGTGCTAGACACTTACCTTGGTACATTCTTATTGAAAATCTCCTCCTCTCCAGAGGACTCCTTGTCCTGTAGATCCTGAGCCATGTTTTTCTTGCGTGTGTCATGCAGTGGCCTATACATATCCCTAAGCCATAGTGGCCACCTTAGCCAGAAAAATCCTTCCTAGGAAACAGAAGGGGAGACATTAATTCTGCTAACCCCTGCCTTCTCCAGCCACAGCACCGAGTCTCAGGCTTACCTGACTCTCACTGTCCTTGTAGGATTTCTTACCCCTTGGAAGAAAACACATGCAGAAGACAGTTAGTGGTGATTGTGTCATTTGTGTGTGTGTGTGTGTGTGTGTGTGTGTGTGTGTGTGTGTCTGGGGGATATCTTGGCTCTCCCAATAACAAAAAATCACCCCAGCACTGGGACTTGAGAACAAATCCATGCATGTCTGGCTTCTAGGAACTTTCCAAGTCTGTTCTAAGGGCCCCACGATGCCTCTGGGGAGATCTTTGGATGTGGCTTGTCCTGGAGCATAGCCAAGGCACCAGCATGACATTTACTCCACTTATCCTTTTCAACAAACTTATCACTTTAAAGAAGCCACCCAGGGCAGAAGCTTTTTGTTCTCCACAGCCTTTCCCATCAGTGCCCTTCAGACCAACTCTCCCATGCAGACTTGCTGAGGTATGGGAGGGGCCGCTCCTGCTTGCCTAGCTGCTTTATCCTCCAAGTGCAATGCCCAGGTCCACAGCACAGCCGGCAGACTCACAGGATTTCACCCTGCAGACTGCCTCTGACGAGTGGGTCATGAGAACAGTTTAAAGGGCTTGACTGGCTGAGCATGATGGGTCATACCTATAATCCCTGTACTTGGGAGGCTGAAACAAGAGTTCGAGGCCAGCCTCGCCTACATAGTGAGTTCCCGATGCTACCAACAGCAGAACAGGCACAGCCTAACCTTCTTTCCCTAAAGAAATGGTGGTACTTGGGACCCTCCTTGCTAGGCCTGGGTATATCTGCCTCTTTGGAGAGCCAGGCAAGACAAATCATGTTCTTCCTGAAGTTCCCCAACGAGGCCCCGCTCCCTGCTAGCTCTTAGGTTCTCCTTGAATGATTGCTAATCTTGTATTTACCTTGTGGACTTTTCTTCATCTCCCTCTCTTGTCGCTCTGTGAGAATAAACCTGTTTTGGAAGAAAATACAATCATGATTATCACAGTGACTGCTGTCTCCAATTTCTAGCCATTCCTTTTACTCCGTTAACATCTACCCTGCTACTCTTTCCTAATCCCTAGCTTAGGGGCTCCCATGTAGCTGGCACAAAATACAGTGTATTGACTGTTTTACATGAAACTCAACAAGTCCTAATAAAAACTCCTAAAAGTCAAATATCTTTAACTTCACCAAAGTATCTACCAGAAGAGCAAGAGCAGAATGCCTCTTCCCACAGCTACAAAGCACATGTCTCTTGGTGAGGTCCTGAAATGTGATAAGGAAAATAAACATTTCCCCCAAAAAATATTGGGGAGAAAGGAATCAAACTATTATTGTTAGTATCTGAAACAATGAACAACCAAAAAGTTGAAGACAATCACCATCTCATTAGAATAAGAGGGTTCAGTGCTGTTGGCTAGTCACAAACTGGAAGAGAAAAGGGTCCCAAGCCCAGTGGATTCTCATGAACCTTCAAGACAAACTAGAAACTGCAAGATGCCGTTCATGATGGCAATGGAGGTGGACAGTGTCTCAGAATAAATGTAACTTAGAGTGAGTAAATTCTCTGATGAAAACTCTGCAGTTCTTCTGGAGAACATTATGAGAAGTGACAAGCCAGTCTAGGCCACAGAGTGAGTTTCTGTCTGAAAACAAAAACCAAACTGAAACAACAGCAAACACTCAGAGGCAGGCGTAGGTCAGTGGTGGAGGGCAGGCCCGGTTTAGTCCCGAAGAGAAGAGGAAGGAGGAGGAAGAGGAGGCGGTGGCAGTGAAGGTGAGGAGTCAACTGTCAAATGAAGGACAACGGTAAACGCCATGCTTTCTGTTAAATCTCTCTTTCCCACTTCCGTGTGTGTGTGTGTGTGTGTGTGTGTGTGTGTGTGTGTGTGTGTGTGTGTGCGCTCACGTGTGTGCCGTGTGCTTATGTGTAGTGAATGTGCATGTGTGCATGTGTGTGAATGCTTATGGAGGCTGGAGACTGCCTCTCATTTCCCGATTCAGGGCTAATCAAATCCAGAGCTCACTGACATGACCAGCCTCACTACACAGCTTGCTCTTGGGTAATCCTATATCTGCCTTTGGGAGTGGGAATTACAGGTGGCTGCCACGCCACCGTGCCTGGCTGGAATTTCCCTAGGTCCTGAGAATTTTAACTCTAAAGTCTGATCTTCATGTTTCAACCTGAGCTATCTCTCCAGTCTCAACATTTTCTCCCTCCCTCCCTCCCTCCTTCCCTTCCTCCCTCCCTCCTCCCTCCCCTCCTTCTTCCCTCCCTCCCTCCCTTCCTTACTTCCTTCTGTCCTCCCTTCATTCCTTCTGTCCTTCCTTTCTTCCTTCTGTCCTTCCTTCCTTCTGTTCTCCCTCCCTTCCTCCCTCCCTCCCTTCCTCCCTCCCTCCCTTCCTTCCTTCCTTCCTTCCTTCCTTCCTTCCTTCCTTCCTTCCTTCCTCTGTCCTTCCCTCCTCTGTCCTTCCTTCCTCTGTCCTTCCTTCTCTCTTTCCTTCCTTTCTTCTGTCCTTCCTCCCTCACTCCCTTCCTTCCTTCTCTCTTTCCTTCCTCCCTCTCTTCTTTCTTTCTTTCTTTCTTTCTTTCTTTCTTTCTTTCTTTCTTTCTTTCTTTCTTTCTTTCTTTCAACAAAATAAGACCAGCTGACACTTGGTAGGGAAACTTTCAAAATAGTTACACAATGCATGGAAAAACAGATCAGAGACCAGGAGCTTGCCCTTCAAAGCAACAGGAGTTATCCAGCAATGGGGGAGGGGGGGTTCAGTTAATGAACAAAGCAACTCTGATTAGCAGTGTGATTCTTGTCCTGGTACAGGAACAACATCAGGATCAATAAGTGTCCAGACAGAGATGTATCTTAGACCAGTGACGAAAGAGCCAATCATTCAATAAAAATTATTTCAAATCTAGATATTATTGTCATGGAGGGATATTCCCTGACTCAGCCATACCCCTCAAAAATGAAATAAATTCTAGATGGATTAAAAATATATATAAGAGAGGCTGGAGAGATGGCTCAGCACTTAGGAGCACTGACTTCCCTTCCAGAAGTCCGATGGAATATTCCTATACACTGTGTGAATATATGTCGCTGTGATTAATAAAGAAGCTGAGTAGCCAATAGATGAACAGAATAAGGTTATGTGGGAGAGCCAAAATGACAATGTGGAAAGGAGAGGGGTGGAGTCAGAGGAGTCACCAGCAGGTGAAGAGAGAAGCAAGATGGGCATGCAGTGCTGAGAAAAGGTACCAAGCCATGTGGTAGAGCATAGATAAGAAATATGGGTTAATTTAAATGCAAGAGTTAGCTAGTAAGAAGCCTGAGCTATCGACTGAGCATTTGTAATTAATAGTAAGTCTCCGTGTCAGTTATTTGGGGGAACTGGTGGGTGGGAAAGAAATATCCACCAACAAATGGTACCCAAACTTTGTACAACTACATCCATAAAACCTGAGAGGGCTTGGAAAAGGGTTCTAGACCCACAGAAACAGAGCCAGGAGCAGCTTCCTAGTCTCATGTCTCTCATACTGGCCTGTGGTACAGGGACGCGTCTCCTGACCACCGCCTGCGAGCTTGAGCTGCCAGTGCCCTGTGAGCTAACCCACATGGCAGGTTCCCACAATCTGTCACGCTGGCTGCCCAAC
The DNA here is from genome assembly GCF_949786415.1 of Peromyscus eremicus. Taxonomy (NCBI): domain Eukaryota; kingdom Metazoa; phylum Chordata; class Mammalia; order Rodentia; family Cricetidae; genus Peromyscus; species Peromyscus eremicus. Next base: position 85,693,930 of record NC_081423.1, read on the forward strand.
AGAAAAGCGTCTCCTGGCAGCTGCCTGCAAGAGGGAGCCAACCACCAAAACAGAGGTGGAGGGCCCCGCAGTCTAAAGGCTCAAAGACCTAGGTTCAATTCCCAGTGCCCACATGGTGGCTCATAACTGTAACTTCAGTTTCAGAGGATCCAGTACTCTTTTGGCTTCCACAGGCACCAGGCACAAATACGCTGCACAGACATACATACAGGCAAAATACCCAGTGTACACACACACACACACACACACACACACACACACACACACACACGCTCTTTCAAACACACACATATATAATGGATATATATATGTGTGTGTATATATATATGTGCATATATATATATATATATATGAATGTTATATATAGTGGGTAATATGTATATATCTGCTGAGGTGCTGGACATGGTGGCACATGTCTCTGATTCTGAGGCAGGAAGATCAGGAGTTGAGGGACAGCCTCAGGTACATAGTGAATTCCAGGTCATTCTGGCTATAGGAGACCCTGTCTCAAGCTCCTTCTCTCCTGGGGTGTGGGGAACATGTACAAATGACAAAATAGTGCTAGGAAAGTGCTGGAAAGCCGTACCAGAACGTGCCTGGATTCCCTGAGGTGGCAAAGCCTCTATAATGACAGCATAACTCATACGGAAGGAGGCACAGGCTGGTAGATGAGTGGCTTTCTCTAGACACTTTCCTTCTCCACTGGGTGGTTTTTCCATGCAATGTATTAACGCTTTGGGTGGTTTCATTGTACCCCCACACTCCCAATACTTCCTGATGGTCTCTAAGGAGGTGAAACTGACCAGTGGTGTGTGTGAAGGATCGGGTGCAGGCTTCAGGATCAGGGGAACAAGGCGCTTTACTCTTGGTTTGGCCACTGGGCCTTAAGTTGCTCTTTCATCCTAGGAGAGGCTTGATAAGCTCTACCTTCCCTGATGGAGTCTGTGATTCGATCAGACAATGAATGGAGAACTCGGTCCTGTGCTCGGTAGGCACAGTGCTGACACTCCTAAGGATGCCAAAGACAGTGTGCAGACCCACCCAAAGCTTCTGCCTCTGGAGCTGGGACTAGACAGCTCTGTTCCTCCACACGCTTATTTTTAGAAGTACTTCTATTTTCTCTATCATGTTTTTCCCTTACATTTATTGATAGATGTTTCTCTTTCTTGCTTGCTTTTTTTTTTTTGTTTGTTTGTTTTTTGAGACAGGGTTTCTCTGTGTAGTTTTGGAGCCTGTCCTGGATTTTGCTCTGCAGACCAGGCTGGCCTCAAACTCACAGAGATCTGCCTGGCTCTGCCTCCCGAGTGCTGCCCGGCAACAGCTGTTTCTTTAAGGTGGAAAGTAGCTTTTAGTAGCTGTCCACTAAGTAGTTAGATGGCTGCTCTAGTACCACTTATTCATGTCCCCCCAAATGACCAGAGTGTTAAAGAGTGACATTTCAGAACTCTTCGTGTCTGGGCAGGTAGCCCAGTGGTAGAGCACCTACTTAGCTTGCACAAGACCTAAAATTAATGCCCAACATCCCTGCCTATAGACACAAACGTTAAGAGTAACTGGTCTGAGCACGCCTTTAATCCCAGCACTCAGGAGGCAGAGTCAGGCGGATCTCTGTGAGTTCGAGGCCAGCCTGGGCTACCAAGTGAGTTCCAGGAAAAAGCGCAAAGCTACACAGAGAAACCCTGTCTCGAAAAAAAAAAAAAAAGAGTAACTGGTCTGTCCATTGCTTTTCTCTATATGATAATTTTTTTAGTGTCTTTGGACTTTTTAGACAATGTTTAATGTATCCCATGCTAGCTTCAACTCACCGTGTAGTTGAGGGTGGCTATGAACTCCCAATCTTCCTGCCTCTGTCTCTAAAGTGCTAGAATTATGGGAGTATGGCTACCAAGCCTGGTTCTGTATGATACTTTAAATATGTATTGGATTTTTATTATTTCTCATTCGGTAATTGACTTAATGTCTATCTTTCACTGAATACCGTGACTATCTACTATAGGAGAAATACTATGTCCTTCCAGTCCTCACAGATACCCTCTAAATGGGCAGAAGAAATAATGACAACACAAATAAAGGACTGGAATGCTGCTCAGCAGTTAAGAGTGCTGGCTGCTCTTGCAGAGGACCTGGACTGGATTGCCAGCACCCACACAGTGCCTCACCAGCACCTGTAACTTGTTCCAGGGGATCCCATCACCTCTTCTGGCCTCTGAGGGCATCAGGCACACAGTAGTCATTCTATGGTATACTCCTCTGGATTGGACATTTCTTCTAGGAGGGAAGGGGAAGGCTTACCAGCCTCAAGCAGGAAATGGGAGGTGAACAAAAACTGGCAAGTCTGAAAAAACAAAGTCATGGAAGAGTCTTGAGAGCCCCTGCCCAACAGAACAAAAGAGGATGCAGTGGCTGGCCTTGGACACTCTGAGCGGCAAACTGCTGACAGAGACATTTGACTGTGACAGTGGTGGCGCTGTACTCAAACTGCAAAGAGCCCTGAAGGTATAGAGAGCCCCAGAATTTCTGAATCTGGAGAGTTGTTACCCACGTTGGAATAGGATCCTGGTGATGCAGCTCTTTTAGAGTTCTCCTTGCTCCTTTTAATTAACTCCTCACCCATGCTCCTGTTAGTAACCCTAATAAAAAACTCACTGGTTCACCAAATTGGTGCAATTTTTACTTTGGTCCGTCATGGACTCTTTTTCAGGGTAAGTAATGTGTGTGTGTGTGTGTGTGTGTGTGTGTGGTCTCTCCAGGAAAAATATATTACACAACAGTGGTGCATAGACATGCATACAGGTAAAATATCGAAACACATAAACATTTTTGAATATATGCAAGCACAGGGTGAAGTGTAAACACAACTAAAGAGCAATGGAGGACTTTACAGAGATTTCCCGGGAGGTCACAACCACAGTAGGAGTGGAGGTGCTGTCTCTACAGTGGCCAGAGGACATCCTCTGCTTTCTACACTCAAAATTCCACCATCCTCACTGACAGAACTCTCCATTGCTCCCAAGGTGTCTCACATCAACACCACCCCTCTGAGACCAAATCAGAATGTTACATAATGACCTGACATTGAGGAGCCCTGCTGCATAGACAGAATACCTGTGAACACACAGGGACATTACTTGTAGACAGAGGGTAAATGGCTCAGGTTTGTAGTGGGTAGCCATTCCAGCTTTGATCTGGAAGTTCCAACCCCCATTGAGACTTTGGCAACTGTCACACCTACAAGGCAGGGCCAAGGGAGGCGCCTGGAGACCTGAGATCTGGATGGGCGGCGCACTCACTCGGTTCCGGGACCTTGGACGGTGAAGGTGGGCCAAGCAGAGCTCCAGAGAACACCGCTGGACTGCGATACACCTTCCCCAGACCCCGCGACCTACCTATCCCTTAACTTGTAAGTTACACCATTAAATAAATCTCCTTTTAACTACGTGGAGTGGCCATAATAATTTCACCAATATCTGGCGCCCAATGTGGGGCAAATTCCAAAGGCCTGGGTGGCTCCCACCCTCAGCCTCCTCCCCGGCTAGCAGGTACCTAAACCCGCCTGCAAAGTTCCATATAACCAGGGAATGCCTACACGGTTCCATTCCTGAAAAAGAGAGCAGCTAGTCCGGTCTCAGTTCCCTAGCTTAGCCCCAAGACCAGCGAAAGAGGCACTCCCCGGCTTCCTGAGTGCCGGCGCTGGCTCTGGCTCCCACCATCTTGACTCCAGCGAGCTGCAGTCAGCCAAGATCACCAGCAGGCCCTGCTTTGCAGCTTAGAGCTGGGTAGGGCAGGGCGGTGGTGGCACACGCCTTTAATCCCAGCACTCAAGAGGCACTCCCCAGCTTCCTGAGTGCTGGCGCTGGCTCCGGCTCCCGCCATCTTGACTCCAGTGAGCTGCAGTCAGCCAAGATCACCAGTAGGCCCTGCTTTGGAGCTGTACCAACGCCACCTGTTGGCTGAAAAGTGCTACTACACCCTTGAAAACCACGAAAGGTAAGCATATTGTTTCAAGTAAAAGTACTTGATAATTTTACACCTTAAAATTGACTAACAAATTTTGAGTAATTCTTGTAATATGGCTGACAACATTACCTCACAAGAATTTGAAAACCTTTTTGCCTGTATGATGAATGACATCTTCCTGGAAATATATGACCTTCCTAAGTCATATATGGCCTGTACCATTTTGGCATTCATTGTAATAATTCACACAGTGTTCAAACACTGGTTTAATAACAAGAACAAAGATGAGTCATTATTGGGACTGATACAGGATTTAAAAAATAGCAATGAAGGCTTACAGAAAAAGATTCTTTCTCTGGAATCTGCTAACCAGGATTTACAGGCTTTAAAAAATAGCAATGAAGGCTTACAGAAAAAGATTCTCTCTCTGGAATCTGCTAGCCAGGATTTACAGGCTTTCAAAGATAGCAATGAAGGCTTGCAGAAAAAGGTTCTTTCTCTGGAATCTGCTTTAAAAGAGAGCAATGAAGGCTTACAGAAAAAGATTCTTTCTCTGGAATCTGCTTTAAGAGATAGCAACGAAAGCGTACAGAAAAAGATTCTCTCTCTGGAATCTGCTTTAAGAGATAGCAATGAAAGCGTACAGAAAAAGATTCTTTCTCTGGAATCTGCTTTAAGAATTAGCAATGAAAGTGTACAGAAAAAGATTCTTTCACTGGAATCTGCTGATCAGGATTTACAAAACAGGCTTGTACCAAAAATTGATCTTATTGATAATAAATGTGAATATTTAATGGACAGAACACTAACTCTCCAGACACTATATAAGGAAGAAAGATTATCATTAATTGATAAGATAAGGTCCATGGAATCATGTGTTTCTGAGGAACATAAAAACTTCTATGATTCCATGAGAAATCTGGAGTCCCTTGCCAGAGCGGAGGTTCACTCCCTAGAACAGACCCTAGGTGCTCGTTTGCAAGCCTTAGAAGAAACTCTCAGTAAACATGACAAGGAACCTAATAAGCAGAAGGGCAAGATCATAGAGGTTGTAACATCTCCAAATGGCTCTCACACAATGGCTTATCCTGTTATCATCCATCAGAAGCCAGCAGATGACACACACCCCGAGCCATATAATACATATACATTACAACCAATTTCAACAAGGGACTTTAAAAATATAAAGGAAGCAGTAGTTACCTATGGGATACACTCCACATACGTAAGACAGATGTTAAACTCGTGGTCTACCTCACATAAAATTATCCCAGATGACTGGCATCAGTTAATTTCAGCTGTTCTAGAATATAGCCAGCAGCTACAGTGGAAAAGCTGGTTAAGAGAAGAGGCAAAAAATTTAGAACAACAAGGTAAAATCAGAGGTTTTGTGATCTCCCAAGATCAAATACTTGGTGAGGGATGTTTCGCTGACAGGAATGTACAAGCCACTTATGATGAGCATACAATATCCCTATGCCGTACAGCAGCTCTAAATGCTTGGGAAAAAATTCCAGAACCTGGAAAACCAACTGAGGTATACACAAAGATATTTCAGGGACCTCACGAACCCTTCACCAATTTTTTACAAAGGCTGAACACAGCTATAACAAAAGCTGTATCAGATAAAGAATTAAGAAAAGTATTAATTGAGTCCTTGGCATTCGACAATGCTAATGCAGAATGCAGAAGAATACTTACACCATTAAAGATCAGATCAGCTCCTTTGGAAGAATGGATTCAGTATACTAATGGTGTTGAGTCTCGTAACTACAGTAATGAGGCTTGGATAGGAGAGACAAATCCCAGAGGTGAAAGAAGGCCCCATGTTACCAAATGTTTTAAATGTGGTACACCAGGTCATATAAGTAAAAACTGTACGTGGGGTACTCCTAGAAGTAATACTCCTTTTAGGAATAGCCTAAACAGGAGACCCCAACCACCTCCCGGATTATGTAGAAGGTGTGGCAAAGGCCGACATTGGACCAGTGAGTGCAGATCAAAAATAGATATACGAGGCAACCCTTTACTGGCGGGAAACACCTCAGGGGGCCTCTTGCAGGCCCCAAAATCAAATGTAGTATGAACATTCCCAGCCACTGTGGAAGAAATTCCTCTCCAGGACAACTGAATAAACCAATGCCTAATGTAAAAACCGATACCGCAATGGATGATAAAAGAGCTCTGAAAGGTGGATCACAGTTTACAAAGAACACTATAAAACAAATATTTTGGCAGACTTCCGTAAATGAACAAAGACCAAAGCTTAGAATTCGAATTAATGGCCTGGTTCTGGAGGGCCTGGTAGACACAGGTGCAGATGTGATTATAATTACACCAAAATCATGGCATCCGAATTGGCCTCTTCAAGAGGTAGATGTCCAACTTTTAGGGATTGGCACCCTATCTCAGATAAAACAGAGTTTGAGATGGGTTGAATGCATAGGGCCAGAAGGACAGAGAGGAAGGCTGAAGCCATATGTAGCAAATGTAGCAGTAAATCTTTGGGGCCGAGATCTGTTACAACAGTGGAATACCCAGATTAAAATTCCTACACTTTCAGAAAAGGAATACAGACCAATGCATGTTTCTAGGAACAATATCATGACATGCTATAAAAATCAGTCACCAACCATTCAGGCTGTTCACAAACAGAGCATGACTGCTGTTGAACTCTCAGAAGTACCAACTGCCTTATCTTTAAAATGGCTAACTAATAAACCTGTCTGGGTTAGACAATGGCCTTTGACAAAAGAGAAGCTACAAGCTTTAGAATAGCTGGTTCAAGAGCAGTTAAATTCTCAACACATTGAAGAATCTACCAGCCCTTGGAATTCTCCTGTATTTGTTATTAAAAAAAAGTCTGGTAATTGGAGAATGCTGACAGATGTGAGAGCTATTAATAAAGTAATTCAGCCAATGGGCTCCCTACAGACTGGGATGCCTTTGCCCTCTCTGCTACCTAAAGAATGGCCTATAATAGTTATTGACTTAAAAGACTGTTTCTTTACCATACCTTACAAGAAAATAATAGAGAAAAATTTGCCTTCACAGTACCTAATTATAACAATTCTCAGCCAGTCAAGAGATATCAATGGAAGGTCCTCCCACAGGGAATGTTAAACAGCCCTACTTTGTGCCAATACTTCGTGCAGAAACCATTGGAGATAATTCGTGTAAAGTTTCCACAATCTATAATTTATCACTATATGGATGATATCCTATTAGCTGATCCAAAATTAGATATATTAGAAAGCATGTTTGAAGAAGTAAAAAAAGTTTTGCCTCGCTGGGGACTGCAAATTGCTCCTGAAAAAATACAAAGAGGAGATTCTATTAATTACTTAGGATATAAGATAGAGCTACAAAAAATTAGACCCCAAAAGGTCTAAGGAGAGATCGATTGAAGACTCTTAATGATTTTCAAAAGTTATTAGGAAGCATTTCCAACTTACTGGGTATCATGGGAATACCCAAAGATGGACTACAAAATTTGGCTAATACTCTAGAAGGGGACAAAGAATTAAATAGTCCAAGAGAATTATCAGCCGAAGCTGAGAAGGAATTGGCTCTAGTAGAAAAGACAATTCGAGAAGCACATGTGGATCATGTGGATCCAGAACTTAAATGCATTCTTGTCATATTCCCCTCCAGACATTCCCCAACAGGTATTTTGATGCAGAGGGAAGATATTATATTGGAATGGATATTCCTACCACGTAAACCAAATAAGAAATTAAAGACTTATATAGAAAAGATCTCTGATTTGATTCAAAAAGGTAAACTAAGACTTCTCCAGTTGACAGGAATGGACCCAGCAGAAATTGTAGTACCTTTAACTAATGAAGAAATTTCATCACTATGGAAAGATAATGAATACTGGTAGAGAGCCTGCAGTAACTTTTTGGGAGAGATTAACAACCACTATCCCAAAAGCAAGAGAATAGAATTCATAAAGAAGACCGAATGGGTCCTCCCTCACATTGTATGACAAAAGCCAATTTCTGGAGTCCTCACATTCTATACTGATGCAAATAAATCAGGGAAAGCAGGATATAAATCAGGAGACTTAAGTAAAGTGGTACAAAGTCCATACAGCTCTGTACAAAAGGCAGAACTGTATGCCATTCTTATGGTACTGATGGACTTCACAGAACCCCTCAATATAGTCACTGACTCTCAATATACAGAGAGAGTTGTTTTATATATTGAAACTGCTGAATTTATTCCTGATAATACAGAATTAACTTCGTTATTCATACAATTGCAGGAAATCATCAGAAAAAGGGAACATCCTATATATATATAACACATATCAGATCCCATACAGGTCTGCCAGGACCTCTAGTACAAAGTAATGATGAGATTGATCAGTTACTAATAGGTAATGTGCTAGAAGCTTCAGAATTTCATAAGAAATACCATGTAAATAGCAAAGGTTTGAAGAAGGATTTCTTCATCACTTGGCAACAGGCTAAGGATATTGTGAAAAAATGTCCTACTTGTTCCATCTATAACCAACTTCCATTACCTGCAGGGAGCAATCCAAAAGGTATACAAAGAAATGAAATTTGGCAGATGGATGTGTTTCATTTTGCAGAATTTGGAAGATTAAAGTATGTACATCATATCATTGACACCTATTCAGGATTTCAATGGGCAACTCCTATGAGTTCTGAAAAGGCTGATTCTGTGATTACACACCTATTAGAAGTTATGGCCATCATGGGAATACCTGTACAAATTAAGATAGACAATGCCCCAGCATATGTCTCCAATAAAATGAGATAATTCTTTGCTTATTACAATATAAAGCATGTTACAGGTATACCACACAATTCCATAGGCCAAGCAGTCATAGAAAGATCCAATCGAACTTTAAAGGATATGCTAAATAAACAGCAACAGGTAACAATGACTCCTAGAAATAGATTGCATAGTGCTTTATTAACCTTGAATTTTCTCAATGCTGATGAGAAAGGAACAACAGCTGCGGAGAGACATTGGACGACAGACAAAACTCCTGAGCTAAACCAACCGGTTTATTTCAAGGATGTGCTGACCTCAGAATGGAAACCTGGATATGTTCTACGTTGGGGAAGGGGTTTTGCCTTTGTTTCTGCAGGAGAAGAAAAGCTATGGATACCAACAAAATTAATAAAAATTCAATTCAAACAGGAAAAACCCCTTGATGAGGAGAAGTAAAAGATCATCCACCAATGTGACATCTCTACAAGTTGTAAGAAAAATTTAACAATCAAAGGTTGGGGGTAGGGTTCTGCTTTTTGTCTTTCCAGGATAATGGAAATACCCATCTTCCAAAAATCATAAGGCCTTGGATATCTGGATGTTTACAGCAGAAAGAAAGAATCTATTGGTACCAATCTACACACAGTAAAATCTCACTGTCTAACATCTATCTCTCTATCAATCTAGAAAAGTTGTGGTTCCAATTCAATTATAAGTCAAGTTGGCTTTGGAGATGGAATTGGCTCACTCCTTCTCTAAACCCAAGCACATTGCTAAAAGAAAAGTTTGAGAGATTCTTCAGTCCCATATCAGAAGAGCCCTCTGGTGTGGGACAGAAGGAAACCAATATAAAGGGACCATTGTCTTCTAGATTCTAATTCTCTCCATGCTTACTCTTGATTTCTCAGAATCCTTTCTTACATGCTATGTCCTCTTTAAATCCAAATCTTCCATTTTGATAACAAATAAGTTTTTCTAATAGCAATCTCAGAAGTCTCCAGAAGGAAGATGGGGCCCCAACAACAACTCTACCCAATCCAGAATGATGCCATGGTAATCATCATCATACTACACTTCTTACCAGAATTTCAGACAATCTTACCCATTACTCTAAGACTTGCTGCAGAACCTACAGTTAGTCTAACTGAGATTTAACTATCTGAGCTTTCTCACAGTACCCAACAGAGATAACATCACCCCCTAAACAGCAGGAAGCAATTCTAAGAAAACGACACCCCTTCTCCCTTAGGTTTCATAATTCTCAGGGTTATGGATGATGGTTATAGGGTTGGGGGTGGAATAAAATATTAAACTCAGTATTCTAAAAAAAAAAAAAAAGAGAAAAAAGGGAAAAGAAGAAATGGAATGTATAGGTATAAGATATTATGGTAGATTATTGTGTATACTAGTAAACAAATTTAGTAAAATAGCAGCTTTAAATAATTTGCACTGTAATTTGCACTGTTATGGATTCTTATATGTTGATACAAATGTAAACTATGTTTATATTCCTGTTTGAGATAATTTGTATATTGATACAAATACAGAACTATATTTGTTATAATATACATATATTTCTACTCTTATTTGAAATATTTGTATATTGATACAAATGTAAATTTATATCTGTCATACTTTATGTATGTTCTACTTCTGTTTAGGATATTCAGTATATTGATATATATTTAAGATTATTGTCATATTGCATATCACACTACATACTCCTACCTCTGTTATAAATATTGATATATATTTAAGATTATTGTCATATTGCATATTGCACTACATACTCCTACCTCTGTTATAACATCTTGTGTATTGTCACAATTTTGAAGTCATCGTTGTTGACCATACACTTGCTTATAGACTGTTTACCTTGTTTACGTGAAGCCTTAGTCCTTAGGTTATTTCAGTAGATAAGACTTATAGATTTATAGTCACCTATGCTTGTCATCTCTATAGTTATGTTAGTTAGGTTATCCAGATTTACAGATACATAGATCAGATGGACAGGTAATCTTCAAACACTTCATAGACCTAGAGAAAATGGCATTTAAATAACTTAGAATTCTGTTGACGTGAGACACAATTGCTCCTGGCTGCACCAATTTGATCCCGAGAGAATGTTGGGCTTCTAAGACATTTCCATTTGGAAGTTTGTCTTCTTGGCACAAAATGGCCTACTGGGCAAAGAACTGCTCTTGCCTCAACGGCTGACAGTACAAATGCAATGCTGTCCTTTCTGGACAAGCGGGACACAAGGAAAGTGACCACTGTACTCTGCCAAGACAGGGTAAGATGGGCTTTCAGAATTCCTGCTTTGGAAAATGGTCTGTCAGATACTTTAGGCCTGTAGCCAATTTGAATGCACCAACAATGCTGAGAAACATTATGTGACTGACCAGGCTGCCAGCTGTCTCGGTCTACTCTTGCAAGATTCCCGAAAGTTGCTTGCATCCATCTACCATTTCTCAGGTACCATTATATTCCTTCTCAGGTCTTTGATGGGATTGAAGACTAGCAGTTATAGTTACAACTTAGTAGATAGAACATATTAAGTATTAGATTCAGGTTCTTTAGGATAGGACACCTTTTGGAATGATCTTTGTAACATGCCATTTACCTATACTCTATACTTCTCTGGATTTTAGTATGTGTTTCTTGCTTGATATTGTTTGCATTGGTTGTAGTTTCATCTTATCTAGGTCATTATCCCTCATTATTCCTGGACAATATTTGATAACCATTCCTTTGTATATAGTCTTGTATTAGGTTAGAACCTTCTTATTTAGACAAAAAGGGGGAGATGTAGTGGGTAGCCATTCCAGCTTTGATCTGGAAGTTCCAACCCCCATTGAGACTTCGGCAACTGTCACGCCTACAAGGTGGGGCCAAGGGAGGCGCCTGGAGACCTGAGATCTGGATGGGCAGTGCACTCACTCGGTTCCGGGACCTTGGACGGTGAAGGTGGGCCAAGCAGAGCTCCAGAGAACACCGCTGGACTGCGATACACCTTCCCCAGACCCCGCGACCTACCTATCCCTTAACTTGTAAGTTACACCATTAAATAAATCTCCTTTTAACTACGTGGAGTGGCCATAATAATTTCACCAATACAGGTTTTCACTTCACAGGTTCTAAATCTATTACACAGACAGGGTACATTCTGGACACATGAATGTACTGTTGTCCTTACCTCAATGAGACAGAAAATGATAATCAAAACTGTCACGACTACAGTTACAGATATTGCCAAGATGACTTTGTTGTTGTAGCCATATCCTGGAACTGCTTTTGTGAGCTAAAAAGTACAAGATAAATGAATAAATAGTCATTTCTGTTGTCAAGGAATAAAGTAAAAAGAATGAGAGAAGGTTAAAGGCTAATTGCTCAAACTTCATTCTTGAGCTGTGCATGGTAACATGTATATAATCTAGCAATTGGAAGTAAGCTAGGAAGACTGACAGGAGATTGGTACCAGCTTCAGCTAGAGTGAGCAGGCTATTTTGGACTGACTGTACAGTGAGATTCCGACAAAGAACTGAGGTCTGGGGATGTACCTCTGTGCTTGAACCCTTGCTTAGCTTGTGCTAGGCGCTGGGTTTGATCTACACTGAACAACAAAACGATAGGGGAAAAAAAAACAACCTAAAAACATTCTTCTAGGTGAGTAGCTTTCAGATTTATAAGAGATCATACTGGATCCAATGTGTTACATGCTTTATTATTGTATACTTTATTATATTCTGTTTTTTAGGTCTGCTTCAGTCTCTAAATTTAGAAACAGTGGAACCTAGGTGTGGTAGCAAACACCTTTAATCCCAGCACTGGGAAGCAGAGGCAAGTGGATCTCTGCAGTTCCAAGGCCAGCCTGATTTGCATGGGAATTCCAGGAATTCAAGGCTACATAGGGAGACCCTGTCTCAAAAACAAAACAGCTCAGCAAAATACACACCGAAGCACAGTAGAAATCACTGTCTCTAGTGTGTGGCCAATACAAGATCTGGAGTGGGAGCCCCTGGTCTTTCTGCTTGAATGACTGAGAAGGCAGGGCCCCATGTTCCGGCCACTATCCTCACCTGACTTGGTTCCAGACCCTTCTGTTCACCTTGGGCTTCTGTGCTTTCATTGATGTAGTTCTCGGTTTTCCACTGCTCTGTATCCCAGTCGGTCCTGGACAACTTGAATTCTTGTTGCTCACTGAGAAGCTTCATCAGGAGCCCTGTTCTGGAGATGAGCTTGGCACAGGACAGTTGCACGTGGGAGTCCGTGCAGTCCATCTTCAAAGTCCTGATAACATGAGAAATAAGCCTCCTCACGTTATTGTTGGGGATAAGGGGCCGCAGCTGCTTGTTTAGATGAGATTCAAACTGATCACCTGGTGACATCACCAATGGGTACTCATTTTCTTTCAAATGGTCATGTGAGTGAGACCCCAAGATGAAGTCTAACGATGGCTCACTGGTTTGCTTAACAGTTGGAATTAAATCGGATGTAGTCACATTGGACTCTGTAGTCAGATTCTCAGGGGTTGTGGTCTCCGATGCAGCTCTTTCAGGCACAGTAGTGGTGGTTGGTTTGAGGCTGTTTCTTCCAGTATTAACTGTTGTAGTATGATTTTCTTCAGGTGGTTTTTCTGTAGAAGGTTCTGAAGCAGCATATACTTCTGAAATAGGCTTTCCTGCATAACTCAGGTCTCCTAAAGATGAAAAGACCCTTCCCGCAGGGGAATTTACCAGGCTCCTCACTACAGAGGATGCTGGCTTCTTTGCAATCAACTGGAAATGAGATTTTTTCTTCCTAAGGTTTCGATGTCTCTCTTCAGACTGTAAATTAGGATTAGACCCCTTCGTTCTTTTCACATTGGCATTTGCACTTTCTAAAACATAAATGGTGTAAGACAAGTCTTTTCGTCTGTCTATGAACTCAGGTAGAGATTTTGTAGTGGGAGCCTCGTCCACCAGGGACGGTTCTGGGGAAGAAGACACTGCCTCCCCGTGTTCCTTTGGGAGCAAGGGCTCTGAGTGGAAGGAATTTCCCACTGACTTCCTGGGCTTCTGCCCCAGATGGAGCTGCTGCAGCTCTGTTGTGGGTGGGCTCCTGAGCTGCCCGTCTTTGGCGATGTTCTCCACAGGTGCGTGGTCACTCTGCTTGCTCCACAGGCTCTTGGCACTCACGTCCTTGAAATGCCTTTTCTGTATGCTTCCTGTCCCCTTGAGCACTCTGTTCATCCTGTGGAGCCTTTTCTCTGCCTTCTCAATCTCTGCAAGACTGCTTTCCTCTGCCTGGGCAGGTTCCCATCTCTTTTTAAATATTCGTCGTTTAAATTTGGAACCCAAGCGGCTAGACTGCTGCATAAGCATGGCGGTTTTCTCTTTCTTTCTAACCTCATCAATTTCTGCGTCTAACAAATTCTCTAGAAAATAAAGCTTATTCAGTTTATTTTTGTAAGCCATCTTACTTGCCTTTGGTACAGGGTTAAGAGCAAGGTTCCTTGAATCATTTTTGTAGGGTTCCAGTGAATTATCTACATTTTGTATATTAGAAAACAGCAGTTTAATGAATGGTAACAATGTTGACACTACATCTTCCAGATTTCCCTCTGAGAAATATGGCAGTATGTAATTTAGGGCACTAATAACATCACTTTCATCATTAAAGTCCAGCTGTTCATTCATGAAGCCTGAAGAGCTAAGAGCATCTTTTTCTAAAGCGCTGCTTTCTGGTTCAATAGCAAGCTCTGTACTGGTGTTCTCTTTCCGGGATTGCAACACCTTCATGAATGGTCCTTCTGGGTTCCCTATAGAGGCCTCAACTGTCAAAGACGAAGAGATTGCTTTGGGTCAGAGAACACTGGCAGCCCTTCCCCATTCCACAGCCATTTAACCCAACCAAATAAATTAGGGATCAGAAAATACTGGATGGAGTACCCATGAGTGGAGAGAAAAAAAACCCCAAATTTAAACCTATGAAATGGCAGTGACAACCAGAGGGGACAGGACCAGCAAAGCAGCTGCTGAGAACATTCTATAGCATGCGCACAGGCCATCTGTGGAGAGCTGCCCACGTTCAGTCCTCAGGAAAAGCTCACAGTTGGAATACAGGGTCTCACTAAGTTGTCTATATGGCCTTGTAATGGGCTCCTTTTGTCTCAGCCTCCTGAGTAGGTGGCATTACCACCATGTGCCACCACACTCCACTTAGAAAAACACTTTAAAAGTCATATGACACCAGACATGGTGGCATATGCCTATGATCCTGGCCAAAAAAAAAAAAAATCCAGAGTCAGAGACAGGCAGATTTGTATGAGTTCAAGGCCAGCCTGGAATACTCAGGGAGTCCTAGGCCAGCCAAGCCTACATAATGAGACCCTACCTTAAAAAACTAACAAATAACAAACAACTAATTAAAATCACACAAGTGACCTGTGGATAGAAAAACTTGAGGCTGAGCACAAATACAGAGCTGGCCAATCTAGGCATGTTCCATCAGGAGAGGCAGGCAGCACTCACTGCTTCTAGAATGAGAAGCTCTTGGGTTCTAAACCAAAGGGTATCACAGTGTTAAGAAAGTGCATAAGAAAACAAAACAAAAAACAAAAACAAAACAAAACAAAAACCATCTACACCTTCCCTAGAGGTCAGGGGTGCTTGAGATCATGTATGTAAATCCAGCTGCAGGTGGCAGTGCCATTTATGATAAGTGACCACTGAAGCAAGGTACGGAGCACAGTGTATATAGTTTACAGAGCGTGAACATTTATATCACCCGTCCTGTTCCAGTCCATCTCTTGCTCTTTTTGTGTATGGAACAATTTTATATGTTTATATTTCTTTTGTTTTTTCGAGACAAGGTTTTACTGTGTAGTCCTGGCTGTCCTGGAACTCATTCTGTAGACCAGGCTGGCCTCAGACTCACAGAGATCCATCTGCCTCTCCCTCCCGAGTGCTGGGATTAAAGACATTCACCACCGCAGCCACCACCACCTGGCTAATAAGTATATGTTTTTAAAGGATTCATTTTATGTGTATGAGTGTTTTGCCTGCATTTATATATGTGTACCTCATGTGTGCCTGGCCTGCAGAGGTCATAAGAGGGCACTGGATCCCTTGGAACTGGAGTTACGGATGATTGTGAGCTACCATGTGGGTACTGGGAACTGAACCTGGTCCTCTGCAAGAGCAGCAAGTACTTTAAACCACTAAACTATCTCTCTAGCTTCCTGTGTGTATGTGTGTGTATGTATGTATGTACATATATTGTGTCTGCATGTGCATGATGTGTATGGATACATGTGTGATGGTTTGAGTGTGGAGGTCAGAAGGCAACTCTGTGGAGTTTTTCTTTCTTTCAAACTTTATGGGAGTTCCAGAAATTGATTAAGATCACCAGATGTGGGGCTGGAGAGATGGTTCAGAGGTTAAGAGCACTGGCTGCTCTTTTGGAGGTCCTGAGTTCAATTCCCAGCACCCACACGGTGACTCACAACCATCTGTAGTGAGGTCTGACACCCTCTTATAAATAAATAAATAAATCTGTAAAAAAAAAAAAAAAAAAGATTACCAGATGTGTGTGGCAAGCATCTTGATCCTCAGAGCTATCTCTCTGGCCCACAGAACAATCATATTTTTAAATATTGCAATAATATCTGAGAGCCCAATTTTTACAAGAGAGAAATTCAGAAGTTTAGGGAGTTCTATTATGAATGAAGGAATAGAAGTAAAGAATTATTAGTTTAAATTTTAGGACCACCACAGAAGGGGGTGTGGTGGTAGACAAATTGTAAGAGCCAGAGGACCAGGAAGTCAGCCGTGAGATTTTGTCATCTAGGAATGACAGGAAAGTTACACCCGTACCACCTCAAAAATACTGTCGCCTACACAAAACGTGAACAAGGACAACACTAATAGACATATTAAAGGGAAAATGTCATGAGACCCCACTCCTAGACAAAGAATTACAGGCAGTTAATGACTGCTGAGAGATGGAGAATTAGTCTCTCCCAGGGAGGAGCCTCCTAACTGGTTATCCAATTAAAGTGGTCAGCCATGAATCTTATACACACAGCAGCACCAACAAGACTCAGCAAGTCATATTATATATTTATGTGTTTATATCTCTGTATATGTAGCAATAAGAATCAAGAAAAAGAGTCAGTTTGAGGGGGAGTCAGGGGGATATGAGAGGGGTTAGAATGAAGAAAAGGAAGGCAGGAAAGGAAGTGACTAATTAATTTTAATTAAAATAAAAAATAATTTAAAGAGAAAAATTATATTTACCAGTTAAAAATTACATGTCAATATTAAAACATTTATCAGGAAGAGACTCACGACAATATGTGGTGTTTATCAGACATCCAATATGACAATGCAGTTTGATTGTCTTGCAGACAATCTCAATATCAGCTTTATATTTGCAGAGGCAGCAGACCATGTGTTTAGGTAAGATCCTATAAACAGAAAGACAGAACATTGGTTTACTGGAAAAGCCTTACTGAGGTGCAGAAGAGGCAGGCCAAGGCCACCACAGGGTTGAGGAGGAAGGAATTCTTGAGGCACGTGGCGTGGGCAGTTGGGTGGGGACTCAAAGGCAAATTGCTGCTCTCTGAAATTGAAAATCATCACGGAGGAGGACAGAGATGCTCAAAGAAGAGCGAGTGTCAGGGTGGGTTTGTGCCTAAACCAAAGGTGACGGGAACAGAACCAGGTGACATGGATGGAGGAAGCCTCTCCTCCCAGCTCAAGTCTCACTCGGTTGGTCATGAACAGGAAGAAGGGCCTGGGCAAGCCTCCAACCTAGGAATACTTTATTCCTGTTGTGAGTAGAAAATACTAGAACTCATCTCAAATCTAAAGCAGCCCATTTTAACCATATCATGTAGTTAAATGGCATCAGGGATCAATCACAATGACCATGACTGCATAATTTGAAAGGATAAGGACTGGAGGTGCAGCATAGTGCTCCTGTATCAGTGCAAGGTCCTGGGTTTGATCTTAAGACACACACACACACACACACACACACACACACACACGCACGCACGCACGCGCGCGCACGCACGCACGCACGCATGCGCGCGCACACACACACACACACACACACACACACACACTACAGTAAAGCACGATGTGATTGTGAAGAGTCCACGAATTGATGATGGTGCTCCAAAACAGGTTCAGGGTAATTCTCCAATAGAACACCAGTTAATAATATGTCAGTTTCAACCACCAAGTAGTAATTGCTTCAGACAAGATTATCATTAGTTCACATCGGGGTGAAAGATGTTTGAGGGGTGATGTATGGTACAGTAGCAGTGAAGGTCCATCAAGGAAAATCTGTTTCCTTCTGGTCAAGAGGATGGGACTCATTCCTGGGACATTGGTGACACCATTCCCGTTGGGCAAATCAATCACTCATCGAAGGGATCACCCCTCAAGAGGGTGGAACCACCCCACAAGAAGGGAAATCCAACTTAAGCCATGCTAATGAGACAAGAATACTTTTCCCTTCAAGGAGACAATCTATTTTCCTTCCCAGAATTCCTGGGAGTCATCGTGCCCTTCCGAGTCCTGGCTACAAAAGGTGCAATTTTTACTTTCTTTCTTTTCTAGCTTATTCTTCTAGATATTGACCACAGCCTGATGTGCCCAAAGGACCTTTTTATTCTCCCCCCGCCCCCCGTCCCCTTGAGGCGACCTGCTCCCCTTTGCTGTGGGATGGTAGAGTAGAATGGCTTTCCCTCTTCCTCCTTTTGTCTGATATTTCCAGGCAGCTGCTGAGCCCACAACTTGCTTGCTCTATTTGTTTGTTTACTCTGATTGGCCTCAAGTTTCCTTTTGAGTCCATTCCTAACCCTGGTTTCCCTGGTAACATGTGGTATCTCTAGTGAGGTTTCCCCCCAAATCCCCAGATTATTTACTAAGTACCACATATAAAACTAATTTGAAGAACTTCAATATACCACCTTTGGGTGATCAGACTTGACACGATAGGCCACCTGAAATCCCAGTCAGGAAGGCAGTATCAGATGTTTGACCTGAACTATTCCCGAGGAAACAAATAAAGCCAGATTGAAATGCCAATTTATAAAACAAAAAAAAAATTTCAAAAACATCAGTAAGAAGCCAGATTGGACAATCACAAGTTCAAGGCAACCTAGGCTACAGGAGAAGACCCTGCCTCATAGACAAAACAAGAACACAGACATCTCATTCAATGTGGGCATTGCCTTAAAGTAAGCATACATAGGAAAAGGCTGTTTGCGTATGACTAGACATGACAGGACACTGGCTAGGACAAAGTTCAGGTGAGAAGGGCACAGACACTCCTTCAGATGAGCTGGCAGAAAGCAAAGCTGTTTGGTATCCCAGGAACTGCCAGTGTAGTTGAAGATGGCCTTGACTCGGAAGGACAAGTGTTCACCACAATGCTGGTCTGTATCAAACCTAGGGCATCACACATGCTAGGTAAACACTCTACCCACTGAGCTACACCCCAAGTCCAGATGAACACCTTTTCAAGACATTGCTTTCTCATATACTGCTGGTGAGATACGCTAAAGATCATGCTCAGGGAGAGAAGACAGATCCAAAAGGCCACACACTATGGGATGTCATTTATGAGATGTTCTGGGGAAGGAAAAATTGTAGGGCTAGAAATAAGATTGGTGGGTCACAGGGGCTGGTGGTGGGAGGGGTGCAAAGGTCCAGGAGGGGCCCTTAGGAGGGACAAATGGTCTGTATCAGTGATGTAAGAGTGGGTATGGAATTGACCATGAAAGCTCAATAAAGCATGTACTTGAATTAATTGCATGAAAATTATACCTCAATACCTCAGACTCAAGAAGTAAGGCAAATCTCAAAAACATTTAAAATAAAGAAACCATAAAGAAATCTAGGGCTGGCAAGATGGCTCAGCAGAAAGTCCCCTGTCCCATAAACAAGTGTGATCCCTGGAACCCACAGTGTAAGAAGAGAGCCAACTCATAAAGCTGTCCTCTGACCTCCGTACTCATGCTGTAGTACTCAATGCCTGCACACACACACACACACACACACACACACACACACACACACACACACTAACATTTTAAAATCTAAGTGAATATTCCAAGAAAATGAACCTTACAGATGTTCCAGCTCCAGAGTCATCATGAGGATGTTCTCAAGCGCCGTCAGTGGCACTTGCGTTGTTCCCAGGTCTCTGAAGGAGAAAGCCAGATTTCATGAGGAATCATTTTCGTCACATGTGGTTTCTTAAACTCTGGCTTTCCTATGAAGCTATCTGGCTCAGGAATTTATTGTTGGGGTTGGAGATGGCTCAGAGGTTAAGAGCATTTACTGCTTGCTCTTGCAGAGGACCTGAGTTCAGTTTCCAGCACCCATGTTGGGCAGCTCACAACCACATGGAACTCCTACTTCATAGCATGTACTGCCCTCTTCGGGCCTCTCCAGATACTTCCACACATGTGGGCATATTAGCATACAGACATACACATATACAGGTAAACATAAATAAAAGTAAAATCTTATTGCCACAGAAGATTATTTCATAGAACTCTTTTTGAAAAAAAGCAAGTTTACTATTTATTTAAATTAATGACCCTGGCATAGAATAGAACCTGTCTTTTCTGTCATTATCTTTCTTCTCATTTTGATATTGCATTTGCCCTCCTACAACTACCACTCTATATTTTATTTTTCACTTTAATTTCTAAACACTTATTTCCTATTTATTTAAAGTTCTGTCAGCCTGTATACACTACTTATACTAAAAATACAGAAATCTGGGTATTTTAAGTTTTGAGACAAAAGTCTCTTGGTGTAGCCCTGGGTGGCCTGGAACTCACTATATAGACCAGGCTGGCCTTAAACTTACAGCAACCTGCCTGCTTCTGCCTCCCAAGTGCTGTGACTAAAGGTGTGCACCACCACACTGGGCTTCTTTTTCATTTTTTTAAAATATTTACTTATTATTTATGTGTATGCATGTGTGTTCTGGTGCCTGTTGAGACCAGAAGGCAACACAGATGCTCTGGAATGAGTCCAGGAGGTTGTGAGCCAGCTGATATGTGCTGAGAATTGAACCCGGGTCTTCTCTAGAAGCATTAAGTCCTCTTAACCATTGAGCCATCTCTCCAACCCCTTTTCCTTCTTTTTTTAAAAAAACATTGATTTTTTTTCGTGTGTGTATGTACATGTGCCACAATGCAGATGTGGAGGTCAAAGGACAAATACTATGAGCTAGTTCTTGAACTCAGGTCCTTAGCCTTGGTGGCAAGGCCCTTGATTTGCTGAACTATCTTGTCAGGCTCCTACTTTATTTCAATTTTTTTTGAGACAGTATCTTCCAGTGTAGCCCTGGATGGTCTGTAACTCACAGAGATCTGCCTGCCTCTGCCTTCCAAGTGTTGGAACTAAAGGCGGGTACCACCTTGTCTGGCTTTCCATCCTGTTGTCAATGATCTTTTTTTAACAATCTAGTTAAAACTAAAATTGTGATTTTTTTCATCACTAAGGGAAAATACCTTCCTGATGGAAATATAGAAGAGCAGAAATCATCTAAGGAACCATGAGATTGGCACGATACTTACAGATATTTTAACGCTGGCAACTTATAAAAGTAAGGATCTTCAACAACTGTCAGAGGGTTACGGCTGAGAATTCTGAAAAATGCAATGGAATTTACATTACAAATATTTCAACATTTTGAAACTACCTGAAAAGTTTGGATTCATTTCTTTAGTATGGAATACTATAATAAAATATAAATAAATAAATAAATAAGATATAAAAATAGCTATAAACTATCTTTAGAATCCATGAGCATTCTTCCCTTGGAAACCATCCATGTGTTTAGAAAAAAAAAATAGAGAAAAACAGGAAGAGTGTGTGGTGGGGAATACAAAGGAAAAAATTGCCAAAGAGCTTTTAGGTTAAAAATAAAACAAAACAAAACAAAACAAAAAACCCAACAACAAACAAGTACAATGGTAATAAAGTCCTTACCCTGCAGGAAAGGCTTTTGTTTGGGGATTATTTATTTATTTATTTGTTTACATTTACTTTTTTGGTTTTTCAAGACAGGGTTTCTCTGTGTTGTCCTGGCTGTCCTGGAACTCGCTCTGTAGACCAGGCTGGCCTCGAACTCAGATCTCCATCTGCCTCTGCCTCCCGAGTGCTGGGATCAAAGATGTACGCTGCCACCACCCAGCAAGGAAGGTGAGGGAAGGCTGTTTTTAATGTCCCCCATAATTCAAAGTGCTTGTCCATTTTTAGAAATATAAAACACTTTGTAGTTACTTCACTGAGTCAAGAAAAACAATAGGACGATCTCCCTGGCTTTGAAACAGAAGGCTGTCAGAAGAGCCAGAGCAGGCTCACGGCACAGCAAGCCTCCACCTAACATTCTCACTTGTGTTCTTCATCAGCACAGACGGAGCAAGCCTGTGCATGTGTCAGTCTGTCTTCTCCTTCCACAGGGTTCCAGGAATCAAACTTAGTCATCCAGCTGGTGCAGCAAGAATTCTTTTTGTTTGTTTGTTTGTTTGTTTGTTTGTTTGTTTTTTGTTTTTTGTTTTTCGAGACAGGGTTTCTCCGTGTAGCTTTGCGCCATTCCTGGATCTCACTCTGTAGCCCAGGCTGGCCTTGAACTCACAGAGATCCGCCTGGCTCTGCCTCCCGAGTGCTGGGATTAAAGGCATGCGCCACCACCGCCTGGCTTGCAGCAAGAATTCTTACCTGCTGAGCCATCTCCACACCTAACATCGCCTTTTCCTTTAAATTATTTTTTTGGCAGTGATGGTGATTGATTGAACCTAGGACTTCATGCACAGGTGGTATGTGTACGTGTTCTTACTGAGCTATGGCCACAGCTCTAGCTCATACAATTTATCTTAATCATGTTCTTTGTTTGTTTGTTTGTTTTCAAGACAGGATTTCTCTGTGTAGAACCAGGCTGTTCTCAATCTCAGAGAGATCAGTCTGCTTCTGCCTCCCGAGTGCTGGGATCAAAGGTGTACTCTGCCACCGCCCAGCATTTGATCATGCTCTTTCTAGAAAACTTTTAAAAACACAATTTTCTGGGCTGGCCAGTTGGTGCAAATGGCAGTTAGTAGGTAGGGGACTACTGCCAACTTCACAACTATATTTCAGTCCCTGAACCCAGCTGTCTTCTACTTACACAACAGCATATGCAAACTAAATGAGTAAAGGTTAAAGAGTTGAAATATAAATTTTAAGAATGTCTGAATAGCATTAAACATTGGACTCACTATCTAGCTCAGGATGACCTTGTGACTCTGGTCTTCCTGACTTTACCTACCATGTGCTGGGATTGCTGCCATGAGTGCCGCCATGACTGGCTTAGAAGTTAACTGTTTAAACCTCACGTGCTCATGTGAACGCTTCTGGAAAAATTATACTTTCCTTTTACTCCTTCTCCCTAATCGTTTCCCATGACTAACATTTAATTAGCCCATTGTCCCTGAGCTGTTATAGATTCAAAACTATGACAACATGTTGATGCCAATGAAAATAGTTGAGTAAGGACATCAGAGTTCATCCCACCATGAAATAATGAAATATCAAACTGTGGAAATTTAACCAAAGGTTTACCACACTCCAGAATCATTTATTCAAGAAAACCAACTCAATTTCTGTAAGAACGCTAAAATTTGTGTTATTTTAACTTGACCTACGTCATTTCTCACCGTAGCTCTGTGGTACCCTTAAAAAACAGCCCATAGACCCACTACTAAAAGGAGCAGAATGGAGCTGCAGCTCCCACAAAGCCTCAACCCTAGGGAATTGGTGGCCCCTAGTGAGACTAGACTTGTTTGTATTTGACCTGACTGGACAGTCTCTAGTTCTAGAAACTCCCCTCAGAAGATGTTTTTGGAAAATGATTGCAGGCAAATGTCCTAACCGAGGCAGTTACATGAGGACAGTTGGGACAACAAAGAGCTTATGCAATAAGACTGACAAGAAAGCAGAGGAATACAATGTCCACAGGAACTCTGAGATGCTCATGTATGAGTTTTGGAAACAGAAGACCACAAGCGGTCTGCCTGGGAATTTGGAAAGTAAGTTGCGCAAATGTGTGTATCTTAAGGTAGGTAGAAAACCACCCAAGAAGCCCTGAGGAAGTTCACCCCTGGCTGATCTTGCAGTTCTGCACAGGTAGAAGGGGGAAACTAAGGCTGCCTCCAAAAGTACCCACACTAGAGTCCCAAAGGCAGGCAGAAAAATGGGTTCCTTAGAAGATGGTCAGAGAAAGAAGTAGAGGGACCCAGACCCTGCTCCAACGAGCATGAATTATGTGAGGAAAGAAGAAATCCTTTCTTTTCTTTATCTACAAGGCCTATAAGCCTGGTAGCATGCCTCCCATGTGAAGCTCCTCAGTGTAGAATTCTGTGTTATACCAGTAGATTGCAAGAAATAAAAAATGATGAGCCGGTATCTTAACCACAGTGTTGAGAGTCACTGTGCTTAAACTTGCCCTAAGGAAGACTTCCAGGAAGAACAGGCAAAGGTGGCTTGAGCCAGTAGGATCTGGGTTCAAACTCTGGCTTTGTGACTTTCTAGTGAAACGATGTGAGTAAGACAGCCCGAAACCTGAGTTCTTTTAGTAGCATTTTCCTCATCAAACAGTTCAAGACTCAAAGGTATCTAGAAGGGGCTGGCCAGAGCAGGTGCCTCAGCACTAGTGACTCTGTATGTACAATGGGCCAGTGGCAGGAACCCTGGGGATGCCAGATACTAGCGTGCCTAGGAGTTCTACAAGTATGAATTTCTTAGAGGGAAATGCAGCTCTCTGCTCCATAGGTCTGGTGTTAGGGTTTCTACTGCTGTGAAGAGACACCATGACCACAGTAACTCTTATAAAGGAAAGCATTTAAATGGGGTGGCTTACAGCTTCAGAGGTTTAGTCCATTATCATCATGGTGGGAAACATAGTAGCATACAGGCAGACACGGTGCTGGAGAAGGAGCTGAGAGTTCTACGTCTTGATATGCAGGCAACAGGAAGCGAACTAACTCACTAGGTGTGGCTTGAGCATATATGAGACTTCAAAGCCCACCTCCACAGTGACACACTTCCTCCAAGAAGACCACACCTATTCCAACAAAGCCACACCTCCCTTTGGGGGCCATTTTCTTTTAAGCCACCACAAGTCCTGTTAGAAGTCAACTTCATGATAAGATACAATGCGCAAGAAGCTGAGTGAAGCTGTCCAGAAGACAATCTCTTAGTGGTTCCACCACTTGTTAACGATGTGAGCATAGACAAGTTAGTCAACATCTCTCAGTTTCAACTTCATCAATTGCAAAATGTGGATAATAATGGTTTCACTGCAAGAGTTTTGGGGAAAGTGAAAAGAAAGTGACATGTTTGAATATGTACTATGTGCCTAATACTTTTGTAGGAACTTCATGGCATTATTTCATTTGTTTCAGTATTTCATATAGTGCCTGGAACATAACAAACATCTCATAAATGTAGGTATCAAAGAATTGTTACAGGCAGAGGGAGAATTCCTAGGATTGCAAGAGAAGGGGCCTTCCCACACTAGTGGGGAGGATAGGATGCAACAGAGAGAAAAAAAGGTGTCACAGTGTTGGATATGACCCTTTCAAAAATGATGGATGGTTACAAATTAAACATCCTGTCTTGATCATCCCAAAGGACAGACCTGAGTTGCTCCTGTCATCTTTAATGTTTGTGCCTCTCAATGTGAGAAGCAGTTGCCAGGATACTGTGAAAACCAGAGGGAGGATGAGCATGTCCTCAAGGGAGCAACTTTTTTTTTTTAACACATTCAATTTTTTTAGATTTATAATTCTGTGTATGAGTATTATGCCTACATGTATGTATGTGCACCACATGCAAAAGCCAGAAGAGTGCATTGGGTCCCTTGGAACTGGAGTTTACAGACTTTTGTGAGCCACCATGTGAGAATCAAACCCAGGCAACAAGTACTTTTAATCACTAAGCCAGCTCTCCAGGCCCAGTAGCAAACTTTTGGACATGAATAGTTTCCTATAGGAAACCAATGCTAGGGAGCTAGTCAGAAGCACTGGGGTATTCCTGGCTCCATGAGTCAATTTATAGTCATTTACCCTGTGGATAGTCTCAATTGTGGGTAGACACTTCAGTAGGGATAAAACCTGAATTTTCCTTTCAGGGTTATGCTCTTGGCACAGTATTGATGGACCATAGACAAACTATCATGTGAATGTGCTCAGTCTGAATAGTGTGTAGTTCTTTTGTCCAGTGAAATCCTTCAGGGAGCTGATTAATAGCCATGAAGTCACTAAAAGACTTTGAAAACAAGTCACTGGTCAGGACCTGTGCAGCTAAATGAAGGAGAAGCACTTTCAAGTTGGGAGGGGTGCACTTACCATGCAGATTGTCACCCACTATTGGTTTTTTATAACATTTTTCATATTAATGAGACATGATTCCTATTGTCAATAAAACAATGGTACTTAACTAATGAACTTTTGGTGTGTCTTTGACATGGATTTCAGATTCAAGAGCATCTGACCCTGAGGGTACTGCTAACATGTTTTGTCAGTGTTTGTCAGTAACATGGAGGCTGTATCCAAGTAGGTACCCGGAACCAGGGGCGATTATGGATCTTGAGAGGGAAAGGCTCTCTAATAATAACATGCAGAGTTTATTAGTATAGAAGCTGCAACAGCCCCAACCAGGACTTTGGCAGGGTCTGTGCAATGAGAAGCCTTTGGGCATAGGCTCCATTCAGCTCTAGACAAACCCACCTCGGTTGGGACTTTTGTAATGCAGGGAAGGCAGAATTTCAACTTACAAACACTATCGGAATTGTGCACTATATGTCCCAGAATTCCTGTTCTCTCCCTTGGCAACGTGCCTTTGGAAAGATGCAAGAAGCATCTGTCCTACCATGGGAAGTATTTCCTGAAGAAAACTGCTCTGTCTATCACAAAGAGTTGGGTGTTGGATCCTAACAAAGGAGTCCCAGCATACACTTGGTGATTGTGTCCATTGTTGTCAAGCTGCTGCTGCTTCTTTTTTTAAATGAGTTCTTACTATCCTGCCTAGGTCAGCCTTGAACTCCTGGGCTCAAGACATCCTCCTGCCTCAGCATCTTAGGGCCTACAAGCATACACTGTGCCTACCTCACTGGGCCAATCTGTGATAGTGACTGAATTCTGGGAGGTACCATTCCATTCAGACCACATGATGTGAATATCAATGTCCAATACCAGTTAGCGCTGCTTTTCTCATCACCGGGAAGCAGACTCCCTTTCTGCAAAGATGGACACAAACTAGAGATAACAAGTCAGTGTCTCCTGCATGAGTCTTTCCTAACCCACCATCCACGCTCCTCTGCCTGAAAAGCAGACCCTGTGGTTCCTTTCCCCAAGTTAGGAGTCAGCAAGCTGTGCTGGAGAGAGGGGACTGCCACAAAGCATCTACAGAACAGTTCATCTAGCTCTAGCACATCCCAACCCTTCCTCCAATGGGAACCAACTGTGAATCTGGGTTTCTGACCTGCCAGACAGGTTACAGTCACCCAAAATCAGATTCAGAGCAGAAATTTCCTCTTGAGTTTATAATGCCTTCCTGGCCACTGAATGTCACACAAAGTGGGGTTTTTGTTTTGCTTTGTTTTGTTTTTGACACAAGAGTCTACTATTAGTCCAAGACTGCTTCCAATTTATGATCCTCCTGCCTCTGTCTCCTGAGTGCAACTGCTGGTATTTAAGCAGATGCCATAATGCCAGACAAACACTAGCTAAAAGCTAATAAAATTCACTTTCTTCTTGAGGAAGAAAAGTATTATACAGAACCAGGCTAGAACAACATATTTTATGAATATTTTTAACCATATAGCTTAATGTAGATGGCATCTTATCCCTTGCTGCAAAGGTGCCTCTTACCCACAGAGAATCCATGATTTCAGAGGCATATACTTCCTGAAAAATAATGTTCTGGATGATGGGGAGAGAAGTCACAGGGCGAATTCTCAGCTTTACATTTCTGAGGAAGCACCTACACCTTTTGCTCCCTGGAGGACTTGTTATTAATCTTTGTTCTTTGGGAACTGTGCATGGGAGAAGGAATCACAAGTGGGTTTCCAAAAGCATCACACATCAGAGCCACAGCACTAGGGCCCCATGATGATACCTAGTGAATGTTACTTGAGTGGTGTTACTTGTAGTGTCTGTGGTGAAGGTCAGGACTAGGAAAGCAGATCATGTCCTGTAGTTTACACAGGTCTCCTGGTCTCCTGGTCTCCTGGGCCTTAGTGTCCTCGTTGGAAAAGAATGAATGGACCTTAAGACAAGCTATCACAGTTCACACAGGGTTTACACTCGGTGAATCAATACTCCATTGGGTTTTTAACACACAAATAAGTATTTACATGTGCTTAACTTCTACTTCACTTACAACTTCTGTAAAAACTGCATTCCATGCCATGCTTGAAATGTTCCAAAGCTCAGCTCAATGAGTAAATTGCACCCAAGGTTCCTAAAATAATGAAAAAAAAAAAAAAGGACATAAACCAATGAAAAGATACTTTAGAAAATTTGCATTTGTGGTGATTTTAATTTACATATAATTAAACATAAATTTAATTCTTTCTCCATTTGCTAAAGAAATCTGAGGATGGGGGCTGGAGAGATGGCTCAGTGGTTAAGGGCATTGGCTGCTCTTCCAGAGGACCCTGGTTTGATTCCCAGTACCCACATGGTGGCTCACAACTGTCTGTAACTCCCATTCCAGGGGATCTGGCACCCTCACACAGATATACATGCGCATAAAATAAAAATAAATAAATCTTTAAAAAAAAAGAAAGCTGAGGATGATATCAGCTTATAATTTACATATTTACATATGTAATACACTAGCCACAGTAAACGCTTAAAATTTTTTTCAATGATCTTTCCTTCTAAGAGAGGGTTTTTAGCACCTCTGACATTTTGGGTTGGACGACTCTGTTGTGTAGGTTTGTCCTATGTACTGGAGGACATTGAGGAACAACTCTGGTGTCTGCCCATTCGCACGCTGGCAGCAGCTTTTCCACAACCGCCAAGGCTGACCTTTGCACTAGTAAGAACTGGTGCTCTTGCTATGCACGCTGACTCAGCAGAATTCTCCTAGTCATCTTTATTACAGACTAAGAGGATTTGGCATAGACTTTTTATGACTTTTTACTTGCAGTAAAGTTTTCATTATTGTACTAAATAATGGATTTCTTCCTGACAAATTCATATACATATCTCTGTCTCATTGTACTTTGCTCTTATCTGACCTACTTCTCTCCACCCCACTCTGCTGGTTTTCTCCCTCCCTATACAGTCCTATTTCCTGTCTTGTTTCACACACACACACACACACACACACACACACACACACACACACACGCGCATGCACACACGCACACACACGCGCGCACACACGCACTAGATTGCCCATATTTGAGAAAACTTGATGTTTCAGCTTTCTTTATCCCATTATCCTCTTAGTTCTTCATCCTTCTAGATCCCTTCTCACCCTTCACAGCGTTTCTTCTATCTTCAACACACACATGAAATCTAGGAATGCAGCTCACTGGCACAACACTTGCTTAGCAGGTCACAAGACCCTAGGTTTGCCCCATCACCAACACACACACACACACACACACACACACACACACACACACACACACACAGTGCAATATTTGTCTTTTTTGAGTCTAGCTTATTTCCTACTAATGAAGTTGTAAGTCAGATATCAAAAAGTAACAAAGGGGGATTAAAATTCAAATATGAAGGGGTTATATTTGTAACTTACATGTACTTCACAAAAGGTAATGATTCAAACGTCCTTCTTTCAATATAACGTATTTTATTGCAAGATACATCCCTAGGAAACGTAAAAGAGAAATATTGCCTGGCTTAGCCATTAGATGTCTAGTTAGTGTGACTAGTAGAATTGAGAATTGGTAACAGAAAATACACTGTTCTTGTCTAAACTCTAACCTGTGGATTTGAATAGTTCAGAGTCACTTACTTTGTCTAGCCATCTCACAAGAGCCTCACCCTTTATGACGTTCACATATGTACAACAAAACTATGGATCTTGATAGAGTTTTTGAGTTAGTCATTTTGAGAGATTATGCGGCTTTTTATGTTTGAAACAGGGTCTTCCCAAGTAGGCTAGGCTGACCTCACACCCCCAGATTTCCCACCTCAGCCTCCTGAGTCCTGGAACTACTGGCATATACCTGGTGCCTGGGACCTCTGAAGATGCAGGTTCTCAGCTGTCCTTCAGACTTGCTGATTCAGTAATTGTGCATTGAGAAGTGATGCCAGCCCTTCAGGTGATGTTGCCAGGCTCCTGTCTGTCTGTCTGAGAGCATTGCTACAGTCCAGTGGCCCTCATCATGATACCTTGGCTTGGCATTCAAATCCCCAGAGGGTCTGGCTGTTCAGGTGCTCATAGGCATTCCTCTAACTCATGTTTTTACTTTTGTCTTCACTCTTGTTTTTAGTGCCTAGCATATTCTCCCCCAAGAGACCTGTCTAGGGCTGGTGAGATGTCTTAATGTGTACGGACACCTATGGCCAAGATTAATGACCTGAGCTCGACCTCCTCAGACCCCCATGGTGGAAGGACAGAACCAAATTCTGCAAGTTGTCATCTGACCTCCATGCTTGTCTCTGGCATGAACACACACACACACACACACACACACACACACACACACACACACACACCAAAAATGTAATAATGGAAGTTTTTAAAAGGAGGCCTGATGATTCCCAATGACACCCAATGTTCAATTGCTCTTTAGTTGCCAGACATGGTGGTGTGTGCCTTCAATCCCAGCTCTCTGGAGGCAGAGGCAGGGTGATTTCTGAGTTCAAGGGCAGCCTGAACTACATTGTGAGTTCCAGGACAGCCAGGGCTACAGAGTGAGACTATTTCAAAACACTAAAGGAAAAAAACTACGCTAGTTGTTTCAAGGAAAATGTTACTTGGAACAAACTCAAGTCTTCTGTTGAGTGTCATATATGTTCAAGTTAATTTTTAGAATGTCTTACAATTAAAAAAATATTTTAAACTGGCGGGGCAGTGGTGGCACACACCTTTAATCTCAGCACTCAGAAGGCAGAGGCAGGTGGATCTCTGTGAGTGTGAGGCCAGCCTGGTCTACAGAGTGAGTTCCAGGACAGCCAGGGCTACACAGAGAAATCTTGTCTAGAAAAACAAAAAACAAAAATTAGCTAAAACAGAATATGTCGAACACTATTTCTATTATTGGAGGCATGGCAATTTATACCTCCGTGTCTATATTTATTATGTTTTTAACGGTTACTTTTGCATCTAATTTTGCCAATCATAAGATCCTTGAAAGCATGGAAAGCTTACTCATTTCCATTGCCTACTAAGTTTTAGACTGACACAAATATTTAAGCAAACTAAACTTATAAAACAAAGAGCTGCAGAGGGAGTGTGTACATGACTATTTTGGAAGGAATTCAATTTATGGCTTCATGACTGATTCTTGTTGTTTGTCTTTATAGCATTATGGTTTGAATTTGTGTGTTTGTTCCTCAATCTGAGAGGGAAGGATTCATGTCCTCCTCATTGCTGTGCCTCTAGTTATAGGCAAAGTGTTTGGCATGCTCTGTTTAAGCTAATTTTCTAAGTTGAGAGGCATTTTAAAAATTAATTGGAATATATATGCTAACAGTAAACAATTGCTTACAAAGTATTTCATAATATAAACAATAAAAAGACTACTCCATTAGGAGATCTTTCATTGTTTTTCTCCAAACATATTTATAAGGCTTAAGAGTTCAGATGCATAAGATCTCAAAAAGGTCAGTTTAAAAGTGGTCATTTTGGGCTCATGGTGGTGCATGATAAAGCACAGTTGGTAGAGTGGTTTCCCAACATACAGGAAGCCTTGGGTTTGGTTCCCAAGACTGCATAAACTGTGTGGTGGTAGATGCTGGTAATCCTAGCACTTGGGAGGTAGAGTCAAAAGAATCAGGTGTTCAAGGCCAATCTTTGCTTTTTAGAGAATTCAAGGCCAGTCTGGGCTTATATTAGGCTATGCTTCAAAAAGGAAAAAACGAAAACAAAACACACAAATTTTTAAAACACTCTTGGTTGCCTGGAGGTAATGGCCCATGCCTTTAATCCCAGCATTCAGGAGGCAGAGACATGTGGATCTCTGTGAGTTCAAGGCCAGCCTGGTCTACAGAGTGAGTTCCAGGACAGCCAAGGCTACATGGAGAAACCCTATCCTGAAAAAAACAAACAAACAAAAAAAAACAAAACAAAAAACCCAAAACAAGAAAAACCAAAAAGCACCAGAAGCACCCCGAAAACCCCACCAACCAACCAACAACAAAAAACAACCAACTAACAAAACAAAACCCCCAGAACACTCTGGTCTAATGACCTTCAAATTAATGCAGATGGCTCTTTTCTTCTCTTAGATGCAACAGCTTGGAGCTAGTATTAATTCCTTCCATGCTACCATGTCATCTTTTTTGTAAAGGTTAGACTAGCAAATATTTTAGACTTTGCAGGCCACACATAGCCTCTGTTGCACATTCTTTATTGGTTCTCATTTTTCTTTTTTAGCCTTGTTAGTTGTTTGGATACGAAGTCACCTCTCCCCTCCAAAAAATAAGAAAAGGAATATATATTGAAGGTTCAGTTTTCAGCTTGGGGTCTATTGGTTGGTAGGCACTAGGTCATATATGGATTAACTCACTGATGAGTCCCTATCTGAATGTGCTATGAGGAGGTGGGAATTTCTTCTTTCATTCTTTCTGAAGCTTTGTCTTACCACAGCCTTCCATCATCATGCTTTGCCTCACCATAGGCCCAGAAACAATGGAGCCAGCTACCATAAACCAAAAACCTCTGAACTGAAGGGCCAAAGTGAATCCTGCCTCCTCCAAGTTGTTCTCATCAGTCACCCTGTCACATCAACAAAAAAGGCACTGGCACAAGTCCTCTAAAACTGTCAAACCACTCCTATAGTAAATGAGAACATGGATCAGACTTGATCGAGGTATGACAGACTAGATCCAAATACAAGCATATGCCTTAGAAAACAAGGGTCGTGTGAGGTCCAGTAATTGCTCAGACCTTACTAACATTTCCCCCTGCAAATGGAGTTCTTCTATCTGAAGCTCGTCTATATGATTTAAGAAATTTAAAATGGATAGAAGGCATTTTCATGTTAGAGATGGGCTGAGCCCTCCCCCCAAACCCCTGACTGGCATAACTGCAGATTCTGTTTTATTATGTTTTTGTCTTTAGAGCCAGGGTCTTGCCAAGCTGCCCTGGAATTGATGGGAAACGCACTATGTAGACCATGAAGATCTCCAACTTTGAGCAATCCTCCTATTTTCTACCTCCTCAGTCCTGGGATTATAAGCAAACACTGTCAAACCCAGCCAATAATTGCACAATTTTATTGCTTGAAGAGATGTTAGTATCTATCTAGTTCAAATCCCTTGTTAATCAATAGATAACCCATAACTTACAAATAGATATGCTTAACTAACTTACAAAACCTGGAGGGACAGCAGGCCTTCAAATGTATCCTTATGTAATTCAGTCAGGAGATTTTCACTGAGAATTCTGGAAGATTAAAAGGTTATCTGAATCAAAAATCATCAAACAGATGGACAACATCCAGTGGTGAAATGGAATGGAGAAATACATGCTGTCATATGCTATTGCTGAGAGTGTAAATTGGTACCATTTATTTTCAGGGCAATTAAAATTTCATCTATACAATGGTCTCCACCCTAGAGATTTCATTTCTAGGTATATAGTTTACAGAAACTTGTACATGTTCAGAAAGAAGTATATAGGATGTTTATTACAGCCATACATATAACAGAAAAACATATTCTTCAAACATCAGTAGGTAATATTAAATTCTCACTGATGTGTACATACTATGAAATACTATGCATGAAATAAATAGAATAACTGTGTTAAAAAGAAACTTTACATATCATGAAGTGAAAACACCAAGTTGAAGGATGTTCTTATTTATGTAAAAATTATAAATAGATATCAAATTTATTTTTCTGAATATGTCTGGAAAGACATATACCAAATTCACAGTAATGGCTACCTGTCCTCATCAGCTTTTTTTCAGTTCGACACAGACTAGGGTCATCTGTGAAGAGGGATTTCAATTGAGAGAATGTCTGCACTGTGGGAGTGGGGCATTTTCTTTATTAATTACTGATGTGTAAGATGAAATAAATTCTTTCCTCTTCCAGGTGCTTTTGTTCATGGTGTTCATCACAGCAAAACAAAACTAATACATTACCTCAGAGGTGAAAAATTAGAGCACAGGGAAGGTTTCATTATACCAGATATTTAATTTATATATTTATTATATTTTTATATAATTTATTATATAATTAATGTTAGTTCATTAATATAATTTATATACTAAGAAAGTAATTGTAGGCTAGGTGTGGTGGCACACATCTTTAATCTAGCACTTAAGAAGGAGAGGCAGGCAGATCTCTTTGAGTTTGAGGCCAGCCTGGTCTACTTAGTGAATCTCAGGCCAGCCAAGGTTACATAGAGAGACTCTGTCTCAAAAACAAAAACAACCAAAAAATGTTATCATAGACAACATCTATATGGGAGACAAATTTAAACTGTAATTTTTTCAGAGGAAGTCCATAAAATTTAATTTTAAAATCTGTACAGCAAAATGAGCCCAAGGGAAAGGGAACCTGCTGCCAAGATGAAAACCTGGGTCAATCTCCTGGCCCCATATGGCGGAAGGAGGAGAGCAAGTTCTGCACGCTGTCCTCTGGCCTCCACAGGCACGCCCTGGCTTTGTGTGCTCACAGAAATACATACAGAAGACAATGTAAAACAAGTTTGGGCTGAATTGATGGTGTTTAAACCCATGGCCTCATGCGTGCTAGGTAGGCAACTATTCTCCCCCTGAGCTACATACACCCCAATCCCCACAAAATTGACCAGGGAAATTTAGTCAATATAGGTTGATTGGGGCTGTGAAGAGGAAATACCTGTTCTCAGGGGTATTTACCACAAAATCTGGAGCAAGAGGGATCTTACAAAAAAGTGTAGTGCTTTTGTCCTTGTTGTTTATTTTTGTGTTTATATTTGTAAAAAATATACTCACAGTGTCTCAGTCCAACGGTATGCTTTCCATACATGTTTTTCAATGTAAGAAATAGAATTTCCTTGGAAATTCCTGTGAAGAAACAGTTCATATACTTGAATAAATAGGAAAAGAATAAGCAGAAGCAGTAAAATCATCGCACCCTAGTGGAGGTGTTCAGTGCAGAATGAAGGAAACCACCAATCTTCAAATTCCCACATCTGTCAGTTTCCAAGGGCCACTGGTGCAAGCAGTGAGACATTTCCTCGAAAAGTGAATTTCAAATCTGTGGGTGCACATTCCACTTTCCTCTTTGCTATACACTCTACAGCCCAACTCTAAATTTAACCAGTCACTAAATCCTGTCTTCTCTTTCTCATGGGCCACCACAGTGGAGAGCTTATTATAAATAATTTCTCCTGTCTTATTAATTAGTCTCTCTTTCCTGGAAACGTCTAATGGGTTTCCATGTCTCCCCGTGTCACTTTCTAAATCCTACAGCTATAGTCCAGATCTTACACAGTATCTTTACTTGTTTTTAATCTGCCTATTCTAAATCCCCATTATTCTTATAGCCATGCCTTTGCCTAGGCTGTACTCTCTTATTTTCCTCTATTCAACAATAGACATCCTTTGAGAAACAGGTAAAAGTTTAATGCTCCCTTTTCCCCGATGTATCATTTTCACGTTCTAGAGACAACACCATACATATGTGGTTCTCACAGTTTTTAACCCCAAAAGTGCATAAAAGGTTATATGTCCTAGAACAGAGATGAGCTCTGAGAGATTGCGTAGTCTTAACAGCTAACAATTATGTATGCTAAGGACTGGGTAAGTATTCCATGTAGTCAACCGAACCTCGCGCAGCAATCCTGTGAAATAGTAGCTATTATACAGGGGAGGGAGTTTCATCACGGCTAAGCACTCTTCCTAAAGTTGCAGAACTACCACATGAAAGACCTGGGGTCAAACCCCAGGAGTCCAGCTCTGGAATCTTCTCTGACCTCTTCGGTGCATTCTCACTAATGAGATGAGTTATAGAGAGGCTGGAGTGAAAACGGAAGAGCCAAAGTTGAGCCATGATCTAATGGGGCTAATTGGAGACGGGGCACTGCAGTAAGAAGAAGGAGAAGGAAGAATTCACAAGCAAAGGCCAAAGCAGAAAGTCAGCCAGTGTTGGTTGGGGTGACAAGGAAGGTCCAGTAGGGCTTTGAGGAAAAGGCTGCCATGTCAAGTAGAACGTAAAATAGAAATAAGTAAAGGTTATTCTTACAAAAAAGTTAAGGGGTGTTTGTGGATTTCGGGCCTTGGCACAGGCACTTGGTGGAGTCTCCGCTTTGGGCTGAGATGACTACACAATAGTGTCTCATTTTCACACAAGCAGAAGTCACATATGTTGGCGGTCATGGATGAATTTGGTTTCATTTGAACAAATAACTCTCTTTCTGTACTAAAAGTTGTAGCATATGGAGTTATGGGAAATTCCATATCCATAGGTTGAAGTGTGGCTTCACTTGGGATTTGCTGAGTCTGAACCTGTTCTGTAGATAGAAATGTCATGATAGGATATGTTGGAGGAGGAGCTGTAGTTGGATGCTGACCTTGATCTTGAACTGATGTTAGAACTGTAGACTGAGCTGTGATCTGACTCATAGGTGGAGAAGGGCTTACCACTGTAACAGATTGTAGAGCTGTGGACAATTCTGTTTGAGAAGAGTGAGTAGTGACTTCAGTTGGATTTGACTGTAGAGTCTGAACCTGGTTTGGAGGTGGAAGTGTCCCCTCATGTTGTGTTGGAGGAGGGGATGTAGCTTTTGGGACTGCAGATTGTGTAGTCTCTAGATGAGTAGTTGTTAGGACTATGGAATGTGTAGTTTCTGGATGAGTAATTGCTGGGATGGTGAAATGTGAAGATTCTGGTTGAGTAATTGCTGAGATTTCAGAATGTAAGGTCTCTAAGTTTGGATGTTGAGATTGATCATGAACTGTTGCCATAACTGTTGCTTCAAAATGTGCTGAAGATGGAGTTACAGTTGCCTTAGGTGACTCTGTAGGCTGAACTGGTGCCGAACGCTTAACCATTGTAGCAGGTCGTGGAGTTATGGAAAATTCTGGGTGTGAGGGATGAATTGTGACTTGAGTTGGGTTTACATGCTGAGCATGAACCTGGTCTTCAGGTTGAAGGGTCACTTCTTGGTGTTTTGGAGGAAGAGCTGTAATATTATATGGGGCTGCAAAAAGTTCAGTCTCTACTTTGGATATTGTAATTAGGTTATGCTCTAATTCTATTTGTTGAACTGTGACTTCAGAAACAAGTGGATGCTGAGTTTGATCCTGAATTGGTATTTCATAAAACACTGGAGCTTGAGCTGCAACCACCTCATGTGGCTGTTCAGGCTCAGGAAGGATCTCCTGTGTGCTTGGAGAAGGTTCAACATCCAGATGGGAACTTGGAGTTACTGTAAATTCCAGATCCAAAGGTTGAACTGTAACTTCAGTTAGATTTGGGTGTTGAATATGAACTTGTTCTGGAAGTGTCAACTGATGGTACTGTGGAGGAGAAAATGCAGTTTCCTGTGGGGTTGCAAGAGGTTGAGGCTCTCTGGTAGGTTCTGAAGTTGTGGTGAGTCCCAAGTCCAAAGGATGAAATGAGACAACATGTGTTGTTGTATCAGCTTGATCCTGGCCTGGTGTTGGAACTGCCACCTCTTGATACAATGGGACTGGAGCTAAAACTTCTGTAAGTGGTTCTGTAAGATGAGTTGTACTCTCTGGTGTAGTTTGAGAAAGTTCCTCAGGAGTTGGTTGATGAGTTATAGCAAGTTCCAGATCCATAGGTTGAACTGTGGCTTCACTTGGGTTTAGATGCTGAATGGGAACCTGTTGTGGAAGTGTCATTTGAGGGGGCTTTGGAGGAAGAACTATAATCTCCTGTGGGGTTGTAGGAGGTTGAGGCTCTTTGGTAGGTTCTGAAGTTATGGTGAGTCCCAAGTCCAAAGGATGAAATGAGACAACATGTGCTGTCATGTACTCAGCTTGATCCTGACCTGGTGTTGGAACTGTCACCTCCTGATATAATGGGGCTGGAGGTACAACCTCTCTAGGTGGTTCTGTAACTTGGGCTGGCACAATTGTGGTCTCTGGCACAATATGAGGAAGTTCTTTCTCAGGAGTAGGTTGTGTAGTTACAGTAAGTTCCAGATCCAAAGGTTGAACTGTGACTTCACTTGGGTTTAGATGCTGAATGTGAACCTGTTGTGGAAGCATCATCTGAGGGGGCTTTGGAGGAAGAACTATAGTCTCCCTTGAGATTGTAAGGGGCTGAGTCTCTCTAGTAGGTTCTGAAGTCATGGTGAGTTCTAGGTCCAAAGGATGAAAGGAAACAACAGTGCCTGTTGTATACTCAGCTTGAGCCTGACCTGGTTTTGGAACTGTCACCTCCTGATATAATGGGGCGGGAGCTACAACCTCTCTAGGTGGTTCTGTAACTTGGGCTGGCACAATTGTGGTCTCTGGCACAATATGAGGAAGTTCTTTCTCAGGAGTAGATTGTGTAGTTACAGTAAGTTCCAGATCCATAGGCTGAACCGTGGCTTCACTTGGGTTTAGATGCTGAATGTGAACCTGTTGTGGAAGCATCATCTGAGTGGGCTTTGGAGGAAGAATTATAGTTTCCTTTTGGGTTGTAGAATGGTAAATCTCTCTAGTAGTCTCTGAAGTTATAGTGACTTCCTGATCCAAAGGATGGAATGTGACAACTTGTTCATGACCTGGTGTTGGAAATGTCACCTCCTGATATATTGGGGCCAGAGCTAAAACTTCTGTAAGTGGTTCTGTAAGATGAGTTGTACTCTCTGGTGTAGTTTGAGAAAGTTCCTCAGGAGTTGGTTTATGAGTTATAGCAAGTTCCATATCCAAAGGTTGAATCTGAGGAGGCTTTGGAGGAAGAACTATAATCTCCTTTGGGGTTGTAGGAGGTTGAGGCTCTCTGGTAGGTTCTGAAGTTATGGTGAGTCCCAAGTCCAAAGGATGAAATGAGCCAACATGTGTTGTTGTATCAGCTTGATCCTGACCTGGTGTTGGAACTGCCACCTCTTGATATAATGGGACTGGAGCTAAAACTTCTGTAAGTGGTTCTGTAAGGTGAGTTGTACTCTCTGGTGTAGTTTGAGAAAGTTCCTCAGGAGTTGGTTGATGAGTTATAGCAAGTTCCATATCCAAAGGTTGAATCTGAGGAGGCTTTGGAGGAAGAACTATAATCTCCTTTGGGGTTGTAGGAGGTTGAGGCTCTCTGGTAGGTTCTGAAGTTATGGTGAGTCCCAAGTCCAAAGGATGAAATGAGCCAACATGTGTTGTTGTATCAGCTTGACCCTGACCTGGTGTTGGAACTGCCACCTCTTGATACAATGGGACTGGAGCTAAAACTTCTGTAAGTGGTTCTGTAAGATGAGTTGTACTCTCTGGTGTAGTTTGAGAAAGTTCCTCAGGAGTTGGTTGATGAGTTATAGCAAGTTCCAGATCCATAGGTTGAACTGTGGCTTCACTTGGGTTTAGATGCTGAATGGGAACCTGTTGTGGAAGTGTCATTTGAGGGGGCTTTGGAGGAAGAACTATAATCTCCTGTGGGGTTGTAGGAGGTTGAGGCTCTCTGGTAGTTTCTGCAGTTGTGGTGAGTCCCAAGTCCAAAGAATGAAATGAGACAACATGTGTTGTTGTATCAGCTTGATCCTGACCTGGTGTTGGAACTGCCACCTCTTGATATATTGGGGCTGGAGCTAAAACTTCTGTAGGTGGACCTGGTGTTGGAACTGTCACCTCTTGATATATTGGTACTGGAGACACAAGTGGCTCTGTAAGATGAGTTGTGCTCTCTGGCATAGTTTGAGAAAGTTCCTCAGGAGTCGGTTGTGGAGTTATGGTAAGTCCCAAATCCAAAGGTTGAACTGTCACTTCAGTTGGGTTTAGATGCTGAGTCTGATGTGGAAATGTCACCTGAGGTGTAGTACTTTTTTGTACTATAGTGTGGTCTGCCTCTGTAGTATGTGGTGAAGTTATGGGGGGCTCCAGGTCCAAAGGGTGAAAGGAGATAGAGGATGATGTTGGATACTCAGCTTGAATCTGACCTGGTGTTGGGACTATCATCTGATGTGTTGGAAGGTGAGCTACAATATTGTTCGTTGAATCTGGAAGCTGGTGTGGGACTGCTTGCTGGGTTGGAGAACGGTCTATCTCCTTAGGGGGTTCTGAAGCCTGTGTGAGGGTGGGCTGCAGCACTGGAGATGGTTCCACATTCTCAGAGAGGTCTGCAAGTTGAGAGCGGGTCATATACTGAGCTGGAGAAAGTTCTGCACCCATAGTGGAATCTGGAGGTAGATATGGGCCTTCCCGTTGAGTCGGGAAAGGATAGACCTCTTTGTGGAGGTCTGTTTTCTGAGCTATGGCCTCTTGTGGAGAAAATTCAGTTTCAGGGAATCCTGGTGTATGGGAAGGGGACTCAAATTGGACTTGTGAAAATTCAACTTGTTCAGTGGGAACTATAGGCTGAACTAGGTCCTCCTCCTGAACCTGAAGAGATTTAACTCCCATAGAGGACTCTGGAGCTCTGGTATGTGCTTGGTTTGGATGTTTAACTGTGGTTTTACGCAACAATGAATGCTCATATCTGAATATTGCTTCTAGATCTTCAGGTGAAAAGAACAGGGTATCTCCCACTGGAGAAAGAAAGAAGCCCTCTT
This sequence comes from Peromyscus eremicus, assembly GCF_949786415.1. NCBI lineage: Eukaryota > Metazoa > Chordata > Mammalia > Rodentia > Cricetidae > Peromyscus > Peromyscus eremicus. Next base: position 85,734,537 of record NC_081423.1, read on the forward strand.
TAGGTGGTTCTAGAGACTGATCTGGGAGTTCTTGCTGATACGGTAAAAATTCTGTATCCAAAGGGGGCTTTAGGGGTGGAGACAAGTTCCCCTGCTGACCTGAAGAAACTTCCCCAAGAAGCTCTTCAGGCTGGGTTGGGACCCCTGGAGAATGTTGATTTTCAGGGGTGGGTGGATTCTGAGTTGTAACTTCTTCTTGCTGTTCTTTTGAAGGTTCAAACCCCTCTTGGCTTGAAGTTTCAACCTCATTAATCAACTCTGGAGGCTTAGCTGTGGCATTGTACGATGCTAGATGATGAACTTGACTGTGAACCAGATCAGAACCTGTTGCCTCATGGTGTGCTGGAGGTTGAACTACTGTTTCATGAGGAAGGTCTAGAGGTTGCACTGGGGTCTCCTGCTGGGCTGAAGAAGGTTCAGTTTCCTCTTGGAGCTCTGACTCCTCATCTGTGTCCCCCTGCTGGCTTAGAGAAGGCTTTTCATACTGAACAGGTTCTAGCGATTGAACTGGAGCCTCATGTTGATTTGACAAGAGTTCAACCCCGTCAGAAGGCTCTGGAGTTACAGTTGGATTGGTATACTGGGCTGTAGAAGTGCCTACATCCTTTTCTGGGACTGTAAATGGTTTAGCTATGGCCTCATGATGTACTGGGGGAGGAGGTACCACCTCTGCTGTGGGTTCTTGTGTTATGGTAAGTAGCACATCTGGAGGATTAACAGTTGTAGTAGATAAGCTTGAATGGTGAGTCGAGGGTGAAACTGTCACTTCATGATGTTCTGAAGACTGAGTTGCTTGTTCTTGTTGGATTAGAGCGTGTTCTGAGGATTGAGTCGGAATTTCCAGCTCAGAAGGCTGAGCCGGCTGTGGCTGCTCACTGAGAAAAGGTTCTATCTCTTCAGTATTCTCTAGAGGATGCACTGGGGACTCCTGCTGGGTCAGAGAAGATTCCATCTCCTTGGTAGGCTCTGAAGTTATGGTAAGTATCACATCCACAGGTCTAACTGTAACATTTGGCAACTGATAATGGTGCTCTTCACTCTGAGTTGGCTGGACTGTCACTTGGTGAACCGGTGGAATTTCATCCACATTTCCCACAGCGGACTCTGGAGCTTGCAGTGGGGCCGGTAGCTTGATTGGAGGCTTGGCTTCCTCAGGGAGCTCTGCAGGTGCAACGAAGGTTTCTGGCTGGTTTCCAGAACCCAATCCTTCCTCCTCAAGAAACTCAGAAGGTTGAGCTGGCTGCTCTAGTTCTATAGGAAAAGACTCGTCCTCCAGAAGAGGGCCTGGATGCTCTGATTGGACTTCCTGCTGGATTGGAGAAGGCTCCTCCTCCTCTTCCTCAGCTTCCTCTGGAGGCTGAATTTGGTCTTCCAGACCACTTTCAGATGAATCAACCTCCTCTGGAGATTCAGAAAGTTCAGCTGGCTGCTGCTCCAGGCTAGGAAAATGTTCAGCTTGTACAAGAGGACCTGGAGTTTGAGTTGGAATCTCCTCCTGAACTGGAGACATTCCAACCTCCTTAAAAGGCTGAGAAGTTATTGTAACTGTCACATCTACAGGTTTGACTGTAGTCCTGTGCAAAGTATAATGGAGAACTTGATCCTGACTGGGATGTGGAACTGTTGCTGCTGGAGCTCCAACTACACTCTCCATAGAGGATTCTGAGGTTGGAACTGGAGCCTCTTGCTCAACCGGAGGATTGACTTCTTCATAGGGCTTTGTAGGGAGAGCTGGAACTTCTATCTGGCTATCAGAAGTTTCAAGGTCTTCAGGAAGCTCTAAAATCTCACCTGGGGCCTCTTCTTGGGTTGATGAAGGCTCCAAAAACTCAGAGAGCTCTGGAATTGGAGCTAAGGACTCCTGTTGGGATAATGAAGGTTCTAACTCCTGAGAGAGCTCTGGATTTGGAGCTGCGGCCTCTTGTTGGATTAACGGAGGTGCTACCTCCTCAAGATCCTCTGAAAGCTGGACGGGGGCCTCTTGTTGGGTTAATGAAGATTCTACCAACTCAGGACTTTCTGGAAGATGGCCCGGAACCTGCTGCTGGCTCAAAGCTTGTTGAGTCTCCTTATCTGCCTCTGAAACTGCAATCTCCAGATCTTCAGGCTTCACTGTGACATTTGGCAAGTTTGAATGCTGAGCTTTATTTCTATCCAGAGATGGACCATTTATTTCAGGTGGCTCTAATACTGCAATCTCAGAAACGAACTGAGGAACTTGTTCTTCCTTCTGAGGTCCATTTTCCTCAGGGAGCAGTGGGAGATGATCTGGGCCTTCTTGGACCGCACCAAGATTCTCTGAATCTTGGGTTTGTGCCTCCAGCTGGTACTCAGGAGGTTCAACCTGCTCAGAAGGCTCTGGAGGCTCCTTTCTGTTTTCCTGGGATTGCACAGGTAAGCTGTCAGAATTGGCTTCAGTCATACTTGGGTCCCCATAATCATCCTCCACAGTTTTGTTCTGCAGTTGAGGTTTTACAAGTTGGTTTGTAGTTCCAACAACCACCTTAGGAAGTTTCTTGTGCTGAGCTAGATCTTTCTTCAAGTCCTGGAGTGAAACTATGAACTTTGTTACTCCCGAACTCTTGCTGTCCAGTGGTGGAACAAGTATTTCATATAACTGGTTATCTGCAGCCTGATCCACACTGGAAACACTTTTAAAATGTGGAGGCTGATTTTGATCCCCATTTAGTTTTAAAATATTCCCTGGCAGCTTCCTGGGTGGAGTAATTTTGTTGGTCAGACGCTGATGTGGAACAGTGAACTGATCTGACTCTGGGTGCGGCTGCGCAGAGGTATCCTTCTCTTGGAATGAAAGAAAACTGTCCTTCAACTTCCGGGGTGGGGAGAACATCTGGGAGGGAGCAGAGGACCCCAGGTAATTAAAGTCCCCTGCACCTGCCTGGGGTGTATGAGCTTTCGGGGATTTGGGCCGATGATCAGAAGGGTGCCAAGACCGGAGCTTGGTCGGCCCCCAGGGCTCTGAAGTCAACCGAACTGGCTTATGGACCCACTCCGCAATGGGTTCGGCCTGGGTCACCACCAGCAAAACTTGTCCGGTGAGGATAAGACTTGGGGCGCAGAAGCAGAAGCCCAGTGGAGTCATGACATGTGGTAAGGACATGACATGCAGTATGGAGGCGATCCACAGTGCTGCAGAACGCGGGAGATAAACTGGAGGAGAGGCTCCTGACCTCAGGGAGCCTTGGCAACTGTGTCTACCCTGCCCCGCCCTTTATGACAGGATTCCTTTGTTACCAAAGCGTCACTAAGCAGATTCTGTACTATGAAGGGAACCTTCTACGTGACAGGGCCCAAGTTTCTTTTACTGAGGCTGAAAAGAACACCCATTTCTTCGGGGTCTACTAACCCTAAGAAGGATCTGTGTCTCAGTCCAGGGTGCTCCTTATCCAGCAGCCCTTTGTTTTTGTGGGGCAGAATTTCAAAAGAAAATGTCCAGGCAGGGCAGAGTGTGGACTCAAAAGAGCCCACCCAGGTTGAATCACAAAAAAAACCAAGTTATAAACATTAAAATAGATCAAAAGCTTTTCGGTGTTTTGGAATAAAGAATACATTTGTAGGTATGCTCAAAATATGTCCTTCCTGCCCCAAAGTGAGATATTTAAGACCTTTTTTTTTTTCAAGTACACATGGAACATTGTTTTCATGTTAGTTAAATGATGTATTTCTAGGAGGAGCCATTAGGCTACTGATTCAAAGATTCTAAATTTTGCTTCCAAAGTAGAAGCTGAGTTAATATGTAAAGGACTTTTGTGTGTAGTAATAGTAATCAGGGATGTTGGGGATAAAGCCAGGGTCCTTATGATTGTGACAGAGGTTTTCTCACCCTAGATGATCATTAACTTGGGGGCAAGGGTCCCCCCCAGACAGTCAATGACAACCAAAGTCACCACAGGCCAGTGGTTTCTGAATCTTTTGTCTAATGAAGTTGATGGATGAATTTCTTGGGCAACAGGAGGATGGATTTTTAGAAAAGACTTTATCATAGGTTCATAGGTGAGAGCTTAAGATGTAAGAAGCACCCAAACACACATGTGCACACAGAGAGATGCGTACACAAATGAATAAATCTTGAAAAGTGAGAAAAAAAATAGGAAGCAAACTGAGCTCCTTCAAGAGCAGGTCCCAAAGTTGGTTTATTACCGAGAGTGCCTATCTAGGGGTTAACAGAACTTTACCAGATTGAGGCATGATCTGCCTGGTCCAGGTGTCCTACCCAGGAGATGTCCATATGTCTCTCCATTCAGATAGTCTGTGTCCAGATTGGAATTTAGGTCATGCCCTCATACATTGCTGTCTATAATGAGAGGAAAAATAATAAGAAACTGTAACCAGTGTTCCTAAGTAAGTTTAGCATTTCTGGCCTCTGGCCAAGATAAAAACACAGAACTACTGAGTTTTGAGGCCCTTGCCTTTCAACTGCCTGATAGTTTATTTTTCTCCTGTTTTCACCAATGCTAATTGTTGCCAGCTTTTTTTTTAAAATAAGTATATTATATAAGCCTTCTAAGATGCAAAGCTAAGGAAAACCCTTAATCAAGCTGGTAGCCACCCAACTAGAATTGTTAGTGTGTTAATGTTTGTGTTTATGGTTTATGTTTGTATACCATTGCAATTCTTTTTAAAGATAATCAGACTGGGGCTGGAGAGATGGCTCAGAGGTTAAGAGCACTGACTGCTCTTCCAGAGGTCCTAAGTTCAATTCCCAGCAACCACATGATGACTCACAACCATCTGTAATAAGATCTGTCACCCTCTTCTATATACATAATAAATAAATAAATAAATCTTTTAAAAAAAAGATAATTAGACTGTCCTAACCTTGTGCACTCCAAATGTTACTTCCTCACAAAAGATATTTGACATTTATCATTTAAGGGGTATATCTCTAAACAAGTACTTAACATTCAAATTAGTTTCTTTAAATATATGCTCTTAGAGCCAGGTGTGGTGGTGCATATCTTTAATTCCAACACTCCAGAGGTAGAGGCAGGCCAACCAGAGCTACACATTAAGACCATTTTAGTTGCTTAAAATTGGCCTTAAAGGATTTTGTTGATAGTAATTTGTTGACATTTGTTACTCCACCAATGGTGGAATCATATCAGACTAACCATAACAGATCTCCTCCTGGTGATGAGGGACAGTCGGAATCAAATCACTGGGTGGATAATCAGTGATGTCTTCAGAGAATATTTAGAGAGAAGGAGAGCATTTCCAGAGCGGGAACAAACAAATGTCACACATAGTGGTCATTGTCCATCACTGCAGTAGCTGAGAGGCTAAGTATGAAGATTTTGAGTTTGAGGTTTGGCCTGGACTATACTGTATAGCAAGGTCCTGTCTCAAAGTCCACAGCAAAAGTTGAGTCACTTTTGGAACTGAGTCCTTCTAAAAGTAACTAAAGCCAAGACGTTGTGGAGAAATGGTTCTTATGCATGGTTACATGACCAGAGTATTTTCTGACTTTGGATCCTACATGAATTCTGCTTATGACAATTGTTGCAGAACACAGGTATAGTTCACCTCAATATTAGGATGTAAAAACAAAGAATGAATATATTCTAGAAAGACACTTGTGTCCCTCCCTTTGACTAATAGAGTGTTGAAACAATGGACCCCAAGAAATTGGGGTCCCCTCCACACACACACCAAATCTCAAAGGAAAAGATTGAGACAATGATGGGTTGGTTAATGGTGGTCATGACCTGGCCTGATTATTTATGCATACCTCTTCCCCTCTAAAGATCAAGCCAAGTCAGGGTCCTGAAGATGGACTCTGGAACCACTGGACCTTTGGTCTGTTCTTCTTCCTAATGTGGCCACATTAAGAGAATCTCCTTTCTCTGACTTCCACTATTACCTCTCCCTCTTTTTAAGAAAAATGTGTTTCCTTTTATTTTATGTATATGTGTTTGTGCTTGAGTGTATACATGTCAACCGTGTGCACACAGAGGCCAGAAGAGGGTGTTGGATCCCATGGAACTGGAGTTACAGAAAGCCTGTGAACTCCCCTATATGGGTGTTGGGAACTAAACCCAGTCCTCTGCAAGAGCAGCAAGTGCTCTTAACTGCTGAGCAATTTGTCTCCCCAACCCTTTAATTGGCATATTCATGATGAGTAGCTGAGCTTAGTTTGTTAGAACTGCCAGGGCCCAGGCTTTGATCCTAAAAATTCCAGTAATACCCACATTGGCAAAGCAGGGATTATATGCCAGGAAACTACATACAAAATAACTTACCACAAGACCCCTCCAACACAGCCATTCTCCCCCAAAGCATTATTTCAATACTCTGTTATGCTGCAGTGACGTGCTATTGCCTAATTTACTGCCCCTTTGCAGCATACTCAACAAACCTGTCTAAAGAATGAATGTATCCATTCCTGGCCTGACAATTCCTTCCTCTCTACCATGTCTCAAACTTGGGTTTGCTTCTCATTAATAAGACTGGCTATTCAAGGTTGCTATCTCAACTTACCCTACATCAAGAGTAATTATCAGGGCTGATGCTGAGCCCTCCGTTCAGGTCTTAGTCACACACACACACACACACACACACACACACACACACACACACACAAATCAAACTGGTGGCTGGGTTCTAAGAAGAATGCATAAGAGTGAAGCATTCCAAATTTTATGCAGTGATGGGGTTTTCTTGAGTAACAACAATAGAGGTTTGGCCAGATAAATAATTGGTGGTCTGCATTTATTAAATTCTGTTATATATTTGAATTTACTTTACTTTTAAATTGGTAAAATTATTTTGCTTTTTCTTATGATTAAGTTTTGACATAAAGTTTTTATTACATTGGCTTATTAGTATATATGTTTCTGTATGCTACCATTAGATATATCATATGATGTTTACATAATAAAGTCTCCCCCAAAAGAGTTTAATTTAAATTCATTTCTAAGTAAGTGCACACATAACCTTAGTCCAAATTCCTTTTAATTCAGTAATACTTAAATAAATCTAATAAATTAATTATAATTTGTTGGTAAGATAAAAGTGCCTCTGGAATTGTTAACACATTTAAAAAATGTTCTAATTTTACATTATTTCTTTATATATGTGACCTTACACACACATGCTCAACTGTGAGAGGACAACTTGTGGGAGTCAGTTCTCTCCTGGGGATTAGACTTAAGTCATTAGGCATGGCAGCAATCATCTTAACCAGTTGGATTGTCTGCACTGCACCCTCCTAAATAAAACCCCGTAAGACAAAACAAAACAAAATACAAAAAAGAAAAAGAAAAAGAAAGGAACCTAGAAGTATGAAAAACAGACATTAAAAACCTTTGATGAAAACCGTGTGTGTGTGTGTGTGTGTGTGTGTGTGTGTGTGTGTGTGTGTGTGTGTGTGTGAAAGTGTCTGCAGTGGCCAGTGGCTTCAGATTCCCCTGGAGATGGAGTTAAAAGCAATTATGAGCCACCTGACATGGGTGCTGGGAACTGAACTCAGGTCCTCTGGAAGAGCAGCAAGCACTCTTAACTGCTGAGCCATCTCTCCTGCCCTAAAAAATGTGTTTTTGCTGGGCTGGTGATGAAGGTCTCTGATTCTACCTGCTCAGGATGCTGTTTCATGAGAAGTACAGTTCAAGGACTGAGTGGACTATAGAAGGGGGGTTCAAGGCCAGCTTGGGCATGCTATTGAGACCTTGGCTAAACAATCAAGTAAGAGGAAACCTGAAGGTGTAGCACAGTAGCATGCCTAGCATGTTCTAGGACCTGGACTCACTCTTCAGTACCCAAGGAGGAAAAAAAAGAAAGACTCTTTTTAGTTTAAAAAAGAAAAAGAAAATGTTTTTAGGTTAGAAAAGGTTTTTAAATGATAAAGTATTATACTAAGTAAAGGATTTTTCCAAAATGGGAAAAGTGAGAACAAAACCAGAAGGTTCAAGTATGCCAAAAGAAAATTTGTGGAAGATGAAACTTAAAGATGGGGAATATAGATATATATGTACTTATTTTCTATTTATATATAAATATATATTTATATTATATTTATAATCTTTAGTTATAGCAAACTTAATCACATATATCATATATAATCATATATATTAAGCTTGCTATAATAAAAGATTATAAATATAACTTAGGTGAAAAGTAAATACATTAATACATAGAACTGAAACTATTTATTTGTAACAATAAAAAATGGACAGGCATGATCACTCACACCAGTAATCCTTAGGAGACAGAGATGGGAGGATAAGGTATTCATAGCCAGTCTCCCAAAGTGAATGTGAGGTTAACCTGGGCTATATATGATTCTATCACAAAAACAACATACATTTACAAACAATACCTTAGAAAACAAGACTTTTATGTCTTATTCTTTTACTGAATGGGCCACTGGAACCTTGATTGGGTTTTATCAAAATGTCTCTGATATAACTGCGTGGGTTACATAATTTTATTTTGTATTCTTATGAGTGTTTTAGTCACGTGTATATGTGTACCATGTGCATGCCTGGTGCCTGAGGAGGCCAGATGAGGGCATCAGATCCCCAGAACTGAGTTATAGTTGGTCATGAGCTGTCACATGGTTGCTGGAAACTGAACCTAGGTCCTCAGCAAAAGTAGCAAGTCCTCTTAACAGTTGACCCATCCCCCCATATATTTTTATGCATGAATGATGCCACATCAATCTGCATGAGAAGGGTCAGTGGTGGTTGAAGAAAATGGCCCCCAAAGGGAGTGGCACTATTAGGACATGTGGCCTTGTTGGCATAGGTATGGCCTTGTTGGAGGAAGTGTGTCACTGTAGAGGTGGGCTTGAGTCTTATAGATGTCCAAGCCACTCCCAGTGTCTCAGACCACTTCCTGTTGCCTTTGAGTCAAGATGTTAAGAACTATCAGCTCCTTCTCTAGCACCATGCTGCCATACTTCTCGCCATGATGATAATGGACTAAATCTCTGAAACTGTAAGCAAGCCACCACAATTAAATGTTTTCCTTTATAAGACTTGCCATGGTCATGGTGTCTCTTCACAGCAATAGAAACCCTAACTAAAGACAGACCCTGTCAGGTAATTCCAACTATTTCCTGTACTACAAACTTTAGGGGATAAACTCTTGGATTCATATTTCTCATCTCAAATGAATGTCAACTTCTATACATCCACATAGTCCAGAATATCTAGGTGATATTCATCTTCAACTACACTAGACACGTGAGAATCCCACGTTACTGAACTCAAAGTCCTTCTTGTGACATTTCTACTGACTCTCGCTCTTTCATATTTCTTAAGGCCCACTCCACAAGATGGAACCCACACCTACCACTGCTTGGGTGACCAAAAATCTGAGACTAGATAACCCAGTGACCTAGGATAAAACCAAATAATACTGTTCTAAACAAACAAACAAACAAACAAACAAACAAACAAAACCATAGCAGTAAAGTGACTCCTAATAACATTCTGCTATACTCATAGACCAGTGCCTTGCTCAGTCATCATCTGAGAAGCTTCCTTCTGTGGCAAGTGGGAACAAGTACAGAGACTCACAGCCAAACTATGTGCAGAGAGTGAGAGATGCTGGAACACTCAATCCTAAATTGGATCTCTCTATCAAATCCGCCCTTTCCTTTCTCATGTATCCCCAAGTGTCAGGGACAAGGACAGAATCTCTAATTAGTGGAAAAATACAGACCCCCCCGATAAGACAGGGAATTAGATCATCTTACAGTCAGGTTGCCTAGCAACAGGACATTGAGGCAGAGCCCTTGACCTTTTCACCCTGTAAACATCCTATACAAACATCCTATTAGCTTGCCCCACCTTATGCAGATGACAGCTTCTTGCTCCCCTCACCCTGCAGGAACTATATAAACCCTCCTGGAGAAAAATAAAGTTGCACCTTGATCAGAATCCAGACTTGGTGTATTTCCTTTGTATCTCCTGTCCCTACATTCCATCCTTAGGGTGGTTGAGTACTCGTTGAAGCCCTGCTGGCCAGGGCAACTGGCGCCCAACATGGATGAAACCACCTCGAGGATTCAGAATGTTGTTTCCCGGAAGAAAGACCAAGGCCTTGGTGAAGTTGTTGGATCCCCCTGAAATCGCCTGGTTCAGGACGCGATCCCGGAGGAGAGCAGAGGCGACGCAGGTAAGAAAGTGACGAGCCATGGGACAGGCAACTTCATCACAAGATTTATTCATTTCTGGCCTAAATGAGCCCCTCAAGACACAAGGAACTAGGGTAAAGAAAAAAGACCTTAAAGCCTTTTTTGATTATTAATGACATTCTTAGGGTCTATAAACATTCCCCTGACATACAAGACCTTATTAATATAGGAGAAAAAAATCTTCAAAGAAGCCTTTCGCTCCCCCTCTACCTGCCCTAAGACCCCCCCCCCCCCCCGAGTGCTTTCTCATCCGCCTTCAGTATGTCCCTCGGATCACGACCTGTGCTCTATGGAAGAGGGGATGCTCATGACTTTTAAACCTAGGAATCCCCAGGAGTCTGCTCCTGCCCATCTTTATCCCTCTGTTAATAATTTTACCTCTAACTCCCCTCTAGACCCCACCGAGGAGGCTTCCCTAAAGAAAGGGGCGGCCCGTTACCATAATCCAGACTGGCCCCCCTGCAAAAATCTCCCCTTAAAACAGGAGTCCTTGGGCCCTTTTTATACCACCTCAAAAATCTCCGGCGGTTCCCCCTTCCGCAATACCCCTCCCTATGTTTCTCTGTCTTCCCACTTTTGCAGGCCCGTTCTTGATGAGTTGGCTACCTCTGTCCCAGATCTCAGCTCACTGCGATGGGCCCTCCAGGCTCGCAGGAAACATATTGAGCTTTTAAGGGAATTGAAAACTCTTGACAAAGAACTTAAAGATCTTGCCCTTGAAGTGGTGGCTCCCGGCCTGCTAAAACCATCTCAAAAATCTATTAAATCAAACAGTAAGCCTCAGCTTGTCCTGGCATTTCCTATTACCTGGAGCCAGACCTCTGGGGACTCATCCGAGACGACCGCCCAGAGCAGCCTCTCAGGGTGTTTGGAAGATCAAAATGAGGAGGGGGAGGAAGAGGAGGAGGAGCCGTCATCAGAGCACCCCCACCCCCCCTGCCAGGACAGACTTATCACAAATTAAATTTCTGCCTTGTTGAAAAGCTGAAATCCGCCTGTCCTACAGCTCCTTTTATATTAGCCTTGGTGGAAAAGCAGAGCAAACATTGGTTGACCTCTAATGACTGGTATTTTCTTGCCCACGCAGCTCTTTCTGGGGGTGACTTTGTCCTCTAGAAAACAAAATTTACAGAAAATTGTCGAGAAGTTGCTCAAAAAAATATTGAACAGCTGTCCTCAAAAACTTGGACGCTAAAGAAACTCCTCAGCAACCCCCCTTACGATACAAATACAGCACAGGCAAAATTCCCTCCTGGCCTCCTGGCCCAGATTCAAAATGCTGGGGTCCGGGCCTGGAAACGCCTGCCCCAAAAGGGTTCAGCTACCACCTCATTAGCAAAGATTCGTCAGGGCCCTGATGAGCCTTTTAGTGATTTTGTTTCTCGTTTAAATGATGCAGCTGAGAGACTGTTTGGGCCGAACGAACACGAAAGCACCTTTGTTAAACACTTGGCCTTTGAAAATGCAAACCCTGCCTGCCAGGAAGTCCTCTGCCCTCATAAAAACAGAGCGGACCTGTCTGAATATGTCAGACTCTGTTCGGGTGTTGGTGCCGCCCATGCCATGGGATTAGCAATTGGTGCCACCCTGAGGGCTTCACAACAGCCTGGAGCCCACACCTGTTATTTCTGTAAACAACCCAGACATTTCGCTAGGAATGCTCTCAGAAAGGTAACAGCCTCTCGCCCTTAGCCCAGCCGGTACAGGAGGCCGCCTCACCAGGTCCTTATATGGGGATATGGGGACGAGATTCGGCCTGCATTCTTGACCAGATGATACACTCTGCTCCCAGATGGTTACCAGAACGCCTGGTTAGAGCTGTAAATATACCTGATCTGCCCAGGAGAGATAGCCCCTCTCCTGAGGAAACTTCTTCTGTTTCAAATGCTGTCCCTCCGGCAAGCCATCCAGGCTGTTGTCCTCACCCACAGCAACCCCCACCAGCCCTTTAGCTCTGTTATCACTCTGCTCAGAGTTCCTGTGGGGGGACAGTGGGAACTTTACAACAAACTGTGTTTGAGACCTTTCACACAGCACATACAAGTCCCATAGTCAATCATGTTCTGGGCTGAGCAGAGACACTGCTTGTCACAAATCCAGTTTGACAGCAGGGGTCATGTTTCCAAGGGCAGTGCTGAATTTTCATCCAAAGTTGTAGCTAGAGTTTTCTTGCCTGGTCCACAGTCAGGGCAAATCTCTCTCACCCCCCAGTCCCACAGCCGCTCAGACCCGACTAAGTAAACACAGAGACTTATATTGCTTACAAACTGTATGGTCATGGCAGGCTTCTTGCTAACTGTTCTTATAGCTTAAATTAATCCATTTCTATAAATCTATACCTTGCCAAGTGGCTCGTGGCTTACTGGCATCTTCACATGCTGTTTGTCATGGTGGCAGCTGGCAGTGACTCCCTTTCCCTTCCTGTTCCCTTAATTCTCCTCTCTGTTAGTTCGCCTATACTTCCTGCCTGGCCACTGGCCAATCAGTGTTTTATTTATTGACCAATCAGAGCAATTTGACATACAGACCATCCCACAGCACAAAGTGTCAGAAAGGCTTGTTGGACCTGCTGGCCTTGGTGTCACAGGTGGTCATAGCCATGTTGGGCCAGCTTGACACAGCCTGTGGCTGGCAGGTAGCACAGCAAACAGGGCAGCACCAAAGAGAGGGCACCCATGAAGGACCGGTGGGTACAGCAGTTGGAATGGGAGTAGGAGCAGGGATGGTAAGAGCAGGAGCCCTCATCATCCCCATGGTGCAATGGTAGAAGATGCCTTGTACTAGGCATATGCTTGTGCCATAGACCCAAATCTTCCTTGCTCAGTTGATTCTAACCTTCTGCTTATAAAGATACTCTTTTAAGAAATCCTGTAACACTGATGGCAGAGGAAGCCCACCAATCCCATCATACGTAGTGCACCAGCAGATCACTGGGTCAGGTCACTATGTTGCCACTCAGGGCACTTAGGTCCCTTCCACCTAGACTAACCTATTATTCCTCAGATCAATTCCTAGATCTCTAGGAAGAGAAGCCGCGCTGAGACGACTGCCTTGACAGGAGCCTGTTACTGCTATCACCTTAGCAGTCCTTTTGGGGGTTGGAGCAACAGGAACAGGCACAGGAATTGCCTCTCTGGTCCTGTCCAACCAATATTACTCTGAACTTCGACTGTCCATAGACGAGGATATTGCCCAACTTGAACAGGGAATTTCTGCCCTCGAGTCATCTCTTTCCTCCCTAGCTGAGGTAGTTTTATAGAGCAGGAGAGGCATGGATCTCCTCTTTCTAAAACAGGGTGGCCTTTGTACTGGGCTCAAAGAGGAATGTTGCTTCTTTACAGACCACACTGGGGTAGTCAGGGACAGTATGGTAGGTTAGAAAAGGACTAGAAAAAGAGAAAAAGAAAAGGAGAACAAGAGCTTGGGTGGTTCCAGAGTTGGTTTTCCAACTCCCCTTGGCTAACGACCCTTCTTTCCTCCCTCCTAGGACCTGTTGTAGGCCTGCTCCTGGTCCTTGCCTTTGGGCCATGGGCACTTTCCTGGCTCACTCGGTTCATCCGAAGCCAAATAACAGACTTGCGGGCCAGGCAGATCCAGGTTCATTACCACTGCCTTGACATGCAGGACTCCAGGGTTGAAATTTCCCCTGATGAGAGATGTCCCACACAGACCCCTTCACTCGGGGGAGGCTGCACCTGTGTGTGGGAAAAAGGCTCACTCAAGGCATGAATGGAGTGCAGCTGGGACTGTACAGGCTGGGGACCATGGTACCCCAAAATCCCGAGAGCCTGGATTATATGCCCTGTTGCATAGCGGTTGTGCAGTAACAGCCTTGCGCTTACCCATTTCCGCTCCCTCAAAAAACTGCACGGTCCATTGATTCCCACACTATAGGAACGCCTGTGGTGCTTGAGTCTGGAGAGACATTCCTTCTCGGACCTTTTTCACAACCTTTAGAGGGATAGGGCCTCTGTAATCCTCCATGCAAAGCCTCTTTCAGAGCCTTCCTTTTAGACCATTCGAACCTGGTTTATGTTGGCCCTTAGATTTATTACTAAGAAGGGGGAGATGTCAGGGACAAGGACAGAATCTCTAGTTAGTGGAAAAATACAGACCCCCATAAGACAGGGAACTAGATCATCTTACAGTCAGATTGCCTAGCAACAGGACATTGAGTCAGAGCCCTTGACCCTTTCATCCTGTAAACATCCTATACAAACATCCTGTTAGCTTGCCCCACCTTATGCAGATGACAGCTTCTTACTCCCCCCACCCTGCAGGAACTATATAAACCCTCCTGGAGAAAAATAAAGTTGCACCTTGATCAGAATCTAGACTTGGTGTATTTCCTTTGTATCTCCTGTCCCTACATTCCATCCTTAGGGTGGTTGAGTACCTGTTGAAGCCCTGCTGGCCAGGGCACCCAAGATCTCACATTAATATCAATATCTCAATACAAAACACACCCCAACTTTTAAAAGTCCCACAGTCTTTAAAAATTCAAGCACTTTAAAAGTTCTTTCACAGCAAACCCAGTGAAAAAGGAGGCAGAAATAGTCTAAGAGGCAGACGGGATGGAGGACACCAAGAAAACAAGGCCCTCTAAATCAACAGGATCAAATCTCATATGAACTCACAGAAACTGAGGCAAAATGCACAAGGCTTGCACAGCTCTGTACTGTGTCCTCTGTGTACAAATTATGGCTTCCAGTTCAGTGTTTTTATGAGGGTCCTGAGTGTGTGAATGAGCATGTCTCTGATTCTTGTACCTTCTCTTGGGCCTTCTGTTTGTTTTGTCCAGTTCTCCTGTGGTTTTGTTTTTTATCATATCATATCATATCATATCATATCATATCATATCATATCATATCATATCATATCATATCATATATCATATCATATCATATCATATCATATCATATCATCATTATCCCTTAAATGTCTGTCTGTTTTCTAATGAGAGACAGAAAGGTAGTGGATCCGGGGGAGGGGAGGTGGGGAGGAACTGAGAGTAGTACAGGGAGGGAAAACCATAATCAGGATGTGTTATGTGAGAAAAAGAAAGTATTTTCAAAAAATGGAAAAGATAAAATCTTTATTTAAAAAGAGAGAGCGAGAGAGAGTCCAGAACTACTAAAATGAAATATTTGCTTTGCTGAGACAGTGATGGTGGTCATCTGAAGCTGAGGAGCAGCTGTGATTAAGAGACTAGCATCACTGAAGTGAAATCTTCTGGGAAATGTTTCCTCAGGGCCATCACACAGAAGCTGATGAAATTGAGGCTTGGCACCATGTGGCAGGGTCAAGGTCCCTGAAGAGAGCCCAGGGCATTGATAAGTTGCAGCAGGGACCTCAGCATTTTGGAAATACCGATACCACATTGAATGAACACAAAGGACACATTACATGTGGAGTGGAGCCCCCGTGAACCTGGGAGACAAATTGTGGGTCCTTCAGATGGCAGAGGAAAAGAAATGGAACCATCTCAAGGCTCTGTGGAGCCCAAAGGATTAGGAGCGGTTTCCAGACACCAAGCACTGAACTTCTGACACTGTTGAATTTTGGCTCTACTTCGATTTGATTGTGACTAGGCCCTGGTTCTTCCCTCTTGAGGTAAGAAAGTGTTTAGCTTATTTTTATTTTATCGGAGCCCACAAAAAGAGAACTTGGAATTTTACAGAGATTTTGGAATCTTAGAGATACTTTTGATATTTTAGAGACACTGAATATTTTAAAGAGAATTTGAACTTTGAAGGAGACTTGGGATGCTTTAAAGGAGCTGAACTTTTAAAGTGCTTGAATTTTTAAAGACTGTAGGACTTTTAAAAGTTGGGATGTGTTTTATATTGAGATATTGATATTAACATGAGATCTTGGAGATACATGAGAAAGGAAAGGTTATTTTTCAATAGTAACGTGTTTGTGTGTCAAATTGACAAGGGGTCAACTGTCCTGGCTGGTTTTCAAAGAAGTTATCTGGAAAGTGGTACCTCAACTGAGAAAATGCCGCCATCAGATTGACCATAGGCAAATCTGTTGTGCATTTTATTGATTAGTGATAGATGTGAATGGGCCCAGTTCACAGGGGATTGTGATGCCCCTGGGAAGGTGGTACTGAGTTATATAAGAAAGCAGGCTAGCAAGCCACGAAAGGCAAGCCAGTCAGCAGCATTCCTCCATGGCCTCTGCTTTAGTTCTGCCTCCAAGTTCCTGACTTGAGTTCCTGCCCTGACTTCCTTCAGTGATGGACCCTTTCCTTAGCTTTTGATCTTGGCATTTTATCATAGCACTAAAACCGTAACTAAGGTACAAACAAAATTAAAACAACATGAAAGTAGAAGGGGTAGCTGGAGAGTGCCTCAGCAGTTAAGAGTAGTACCTGGGTTTGGTTCCCAGAACCCACGAGGTAGCTCACAACGTCTGTAACTACAGTTTCATGGGATCTGATGTTGCCTTCTGGCCTCCATGGGCACCAGGAATACACATGGTGAGCGCACAGACATACATGCAGGCGAACACTTAAACACATTTTTTTTTTTAAGTAGGTGAGGAACGTGTTTAGAAGAAAGGTTCAGTGGGATCGGGAAGGGGATGAGAATTATTGGAGATACGACCAAAATGCATTGTATACATGTACGAAATTGCCTAACAAGAAAATACATTAAAACAAAACAAAACAAAACCTCTGTTACCTCAGAGAAACCTTAAAGTAAGAAGAGTCTAAAAGAGCAATGCTTACTGTATGTCTGGGAAACCAGGACACTGGAAAAGAACTACACTTTTCTAAAAAAATAAAATAAAAAATAAAAATAAAAAACCAACCAAATAAACAAAAATGACAGCAACAAAAGCAGACTTCGTACTCTCTACAAACAGGAAAATCACCGTAAGGAACAATGTTTACCCCCCAAATGGAGGAGGAGCCATCAGCTCCAACAATGGTTGCCCCTGAGGATTGATGCTGCTCTAGATCCTTGGTGAAATCTCCAGAGACTTTAGATAACCATTAAAAAAGCATCTTGAGTAGTTCTTGACAGAACAGATAACAATGTTTTGGTTTTTTTTCTAATACTGGAACTTTGTTCTCTACCTTAGTGAATAACCCAGGACCCCTTTCTAAGCAAATATGTGTAATGACCAATGTTGATAGAATTTCTCCAAAGCCAAAGGGATTACTGTTGTTATCCTGAAAATCATCTGTATTTAACAGAGTGACTGTTGTGGGATATTTGTACACTGTGTAAAGATGTCTTGCTGTGACTGGTTTAATAAAGAGCTGAATGGCCAATAGCTAGGCAGGAGAGTATAGGCAGGACTTCCAGGGAGAGAGAGGACTCCGGGAAGAAGAGAAGTGGTGCCAGTAAGATGCAGACCAAGTTGGACATATAGAATGGAGGAGAGGTAAAAAAAGCCAAGTGACAGTATGTAGATTAATAGAATCAGGTTAATTTAAGTTATAAGAGCTAGTTGGGGACAAGCCTAAGCTAAAGGCCAAGCTTTCATAATTAATAAGAAGTCTCCATGAAGAAAAGTCCAACTATAAGTGACAAGGCATGATTTTGGGAATCCTCACTTAAATAGACTCTGTAACATGTGGATAAGTGGATGCTTATAAATTGTAACAGCTTACAGTAATGCTCTGAGCTACACAGCTTTGTACCTATGTTCCAAAATTAAGCATAAGCATATCTCATACAGAAACAGAGGGATAGGCCACTCAGAAAGGATATAGCTAACAGACTCAATGAGATTCTGTTGTCTTACACAGATGAGTAAAAATTACTAAAGGAGCTTATGGTTCATGTTATCTGAGAAGAGAATTACTAACTACTCTAGTTACTTGCACCTTTGGGGGGGGGGGACTGACATCCACAATCCGTAATAGTCCCAATGCCCTCTCTGTTCTGTCTCAGTGCTAACCTAGGCGGTTATACTACCCACTGCCTTTCCTTAACCTAGGAACATGGAGTGATACATTCTTTATGAAGAGATTGGCCATTAGACCTTACTCAGATATTTATTTGTCAGGACACAAACATCTGATGTCTGCTGACACCTCAATGTGCACAGAGGTTCACTCCACCCAGACTGAAAGGAGTTACTCTCTAAAATAAAAGCTATCTTTTCTGAGTTGTTACAGCTTCAAGTACTTCAGGAAAGATAAAGTTGTCCAAACTTGCAACATATTAAAAACTTAAATGGTCTCTTCAAACAAAACAAGACATTCTCTTAATTACAAAGGTAAGTTCCATCTCTAAATCAGTAGTTGTGATCTTAATTTGTGTTTTTGTTTGCTTGTTTTTTTTTTTCTTTTAGATACTTGTGAAAGTTTTTAAAATTAACTTGCCACAACCTATGATTACCTGGAAAGAGTCTCAATTCAGAGTTATCTAGAACAGGTTGCCCTGTGGGCATGTCTGTGAAGAAACTGTTTTGATGTTAATTGACCCAGTCCACTGAGAGTGGCACTATTCCCTAGACTGGGTCCAGAGCTGCAGGAGAGGAGAAAGCTAGATGAGATCAAACGGGCCGCATGGGTGCACTTGTTCCTCCCTGTTCTTCACTGTGGATGTGATATGACAAGCTACTTGAGTTCTTGCCTTGGTTCCCCCTCAGGGATGAACTGTAATCTGGGATTTACAACTCCCAACAAACTCTTTCGTTCTCTATGTTGCCTTTGGCCATTGTATTTTGTCACAGGAGCAGAAATTAAACTAAAATATCATTCTTGATATAATACACAGTCAGTGACTATAACCTCCCACCATTTTCCTTGGAAGTTATTCCACTGTTAAAGTTCTCAGAATTATTTTGTTTTGCCACATACTTAATATTTAACCTGCTGTAGGTAGCTATACATATTATTGTAATAGCCAATAGTATGGTATTGATCTTAAACTCAAAAATTAAGATAATGAAGACAGTTGTCTTATAAGACCTGATGGCTCTTAATATCTCATAGTGATACAAACTGTGTATACCAGTTTGCTTTCTGTTGCTATGACAAAACACCATGACCAAGGGCAACTCGGGAGAGAAGAGTTTACTTGGCTTAGAGGTTATAGTTTATCACTGGAGAAAGCCAAGGTGGAAACTGGGGAGGGGAGGGGTGCTGCTTTCTGTCTTGCTGCCCATGGCTTGCTGGGTTTGCTTTCTTATGCAGGCACGGCCACCTGCTTAGGGATGCCACCACTAGCAATGGGCTTTCTCCTGTGTCAACTAGCAGTTAAGAAAACGCCCTGCAGACATTCCCACTGGCCAATCTGATGGCGTGAATTCCTCAATTGAGGTTCCCTCCTCCCAAGGGGAGGGTGTATAAAATTAACAGCTGAAGTTAACTATGATACTGTGCCATTACTAGATAGCTGTGTATATATACTGGAGCAATCGGAAAATCAGTCCTCTAAGACTTATATACCCAAATTAATTCTATATCAGATTCTGCCTTTTACATTTTAACAATTTACTGACAAATTTATCAGGTACCTTATGTTTTTAAAAAGGCCCTGTTATTTTTGCTGCTAACCAGAGGCATAACAATACCCTATGTGCTTCATTATATACATATATATGTATATATAATGTTTTAATATATATCTTCAATATATATGTATAGATATAATGTTTTTATGTCTCAAGTAATGATTTCTTCTCTTCTAGTGTTCCACTGAATGATGACTCTGACCTGCTGAGTTCAGACCTTCTCAAGTACTCTTTAGATCACATAGGCTGAGACTTTTGACCCCTGCATAGGTAGGGTCTACATGCCTTTTCAGCATGAGAGTACAGAAAATGAATCTTTAGCCTTTATTGACTATTTTTCTTTATTTTTTTATACATTAAAAATTTAAATTTATGTGCCTTGGTGTTTTCCTTGCATATATGTCTGTATGAAGGTGTTGGATCCCCTGGAGCTGGAGTTATAGACAGCTGGGAGCTGCCATGTGGGTGCTGGGAATTGAACCCAGGTCCTCTGGAAGAGCAGCCAGTGTTCTTAACTGCTGAGCCATCAAGACAGAGAAATTAAGGTTACATGGAAAGAGAGAAATTAACTCTGGAGTTTGACTGTAGTCTCTCACAGCTGAGAATAAGAAATCCAATACAACATTTATTGTGAAGATCGTTGACATACAGATGACAGTATTTCTTTTATATAAAGACATTTCCAAGTAAGATATTAAAATAGCAAATCAATCATGCTTATGTCCTAAGTCTATATGGTCTTTTTCCTTTCCCAACTATCATTTTGTAGAAATCTCACCAGAAATCACATTTACAGTAAAAGATAAGTCTTAACCTCCCTATAACTTCTACAAGAATGAGAATCGCTTGCCGGTGGTGGCGCACACCTTTAATCCCAGTGCTCAGGAGGCAGAGCCAGGCAAATCTCTGTGATTCAAGTCCAGCCTGGTCTACAAAGTGAGATCCAGGACAGGCACCAAAGCTACACAGAGAAACCCTGTCTCAAAACACCCCCCCCCCAAAGAATGAAAATCACAGTTTTCTCTTATCAGATTGGAATCTCAAACAAAGTACATCTATAGCCATCTTGGAATCTCACATTAAAAAAAAAGGGAAAAAATGTAGGAGGTTTCTAATTTTATTTTTGAGTATTTTGTCTCCATGCATGTAAGTGCACCACATGCATGAAGTGCCCATGGAGGCCAGAAAAATGCATCAAAGCCCCTGGAACTGGTTGTGAGTCACCATGTGGCTTCTGGAAATCAAATTTGATTCCTCTGCAAGAGCAGCAAGTGCCCTTAACTGCTATCATCTCTGTAGTTCCTTTGCCTCCCTTTGGGTTGTAACTTGAGATGGTATAATGGTCTAAGGGGCTACTGCTGAGACAGTTAAACACAATTCTCCTTGGAGAAGCTCCCATGCACTCTTACATGTATCTTATTCTTTCCATGAATACCTTTTTATTTTTAATTTTTTTGGTCTTGAGAAAAATTTTGTTTTATTTTGAGACAGGGTTTCTTTGTATAACCCTGGCTATCCTAGAACTCACTCTGTAGACCAGGCTGGCCTTGAACTCAAGACCCTCCTGCCTCTGCCTTCAAGTACTGGAATTAAAGGTGTGCTTATTTTTAAAAAATTTAAATGTGATGTCTCCATCAAATCCTTCCTCTCAGGGCTCAAGGAATTCTGTAAAAGAGGAGAAGCAAAGATTAAAAGAGCCAGAGGGGATGGAGGACACCAATGAAACCATCTAGACACAACAGGACTGATGCACACATGAATTCACAGACTGTGGCAGCATGTGCAGGGCCTGCATGGGTCTAAGCCAGATGGGGCCCCAGTACTAAGAGGGTAAGTAGACACTTCCCCTAACCCAGAAGCTATCTCTAACTGAAAACTACTCACAAAGGAAAAATTAGTTTTCTCCAACTGAGTCTCTTACTGGGTATATGAACCACAGTTTAAGGGCAGGCCCCACACCCAGCAGTAGATGGCCAACACAAAACAAACTCAATGGTACTTTGGGAGGAAACCTTACAGATCTTTTGCTCATATATTATGGTTTCCAATTTTGTTTTTATTGGTTTTCTCTGTATGTGAATGCGTGTATCTCACTGTCTGTATGTGTTTCTTGTGCTTTTTCTTTCTTTCTTTCTTTCTTTTTTTTTTTTTTTTTTTAGAAAGGGTTTCTCTGTGTAGCTTTGCGCCTTTCCTGGAACTCACTTTGTAGCCCAGGCTGGCCTCGAACTCACAGAGATCCACGTGGCTCTGCCTCCTGAGTGCTGGGATTAAAGGCGTGTACCACCACCGCCTAGCAGATTTTCTTGTCTTTTTTTTTTTTTAGAGCTGAGGACTGAACCCAGGGCCTTGCACTTGCTAGGCAGGTGGTCTACCACTGAGCTAAATCCCTAACTCTTGTGCTTTTTCTTTGACTCTTTTTTTTTTTTCCTGTTTGTTTGTCTTGTCCTGTTCTGGTTGGTTTATTCTTATTTTATTTTACTATTGTTTTGGAAGCCTATTTGTATTCTGATGAGAGAGACAGAGAGAGAAGGGGTATGGATTTTGGTGGGTGGGAAAGAGGGGAGGATCTGGGAGCAGTTGGGAAATCAACTGTATAAAAAACAATTTTCAATTTAAAAATTAATTTAAAAATTTTAAGCGTATGGGTGCAGTGTTCACAGAGGGTAGAAGAGGGTGTAGGATCCCCTGGAAATGGAGCTACAGATAGTTTTGAGCTGCCATGTGGGTGCTTAACCAGGATTCTCCGGAAGAGCAGCAAGTATTCTTAACCACTGAGTCATCTCTCCAGTGCCAGCTATTTATTTGAATAAACTGCAAAACTGTTTCATACTGGCTCATCCCGAACTTCATTCTGTGGTGAAATCAAGGATCTACCTTTACCTGAGTGCAGGTCCCTCAAAGATTAAGGGAATACTTCAGGCTCCTGGCAGCAGTTCTGGGCTGTTTCTCCTGCTGAACCACCACTGATAATATTGGTAGCTGAAACACAAGTCGATACTACCCGACAAGTGTGGGGTAAGATGTACTGATTGCTTAACAGGAGTTCCTTCCCAGAGTGTCACAATAAGCCAGATATCTCCCTTGTGCTTCAGAGAGCCCCAAACCAAAGGGTAACTCAGATGTAGGGTGATCAATCCCAACTACTAAACCAGATGTAGGATTCCTTCCAGGCAGGATCTGAGGCTGGTGCACACAATAAGGTCATATACCCCTGACATTTCTGTTAAGACTCCAGTACCCAGAGTCAATCAGAATGTGTGGCTGTGAGGAAACATTATCTTTGAAGCTCCTATGTAATCATGTGGGCCCCCAAAGACTTAGGTAGCTCCACCCCTCAAGATCCACTACCTGCATGCAATACATGTAGCCACTTTGGGGCTATTTCCACTCCATGCCCACAGTTCTTCTTGACAGAAGTCTCACAGTCCTGGCATCTCCAATATCCTTGGGTCTCAACTGTAAAGAAGGCTTCACCTTCACAAAGTCATACAATGGCCTCTCAGGGCCTCTTTGCATGGACTACAAAGCACAGATGCATTGCCGGCCTTAGCTTCCCTCCATAACCTTCTCAGTTCTGAATCTCTCACACCTTCAATACCTGCTAGATGGATGAAACTACCAAGTTCTGCTGTCATCTTGGGATGGAGCCTGGCCCCCCTGGACCACAGCTGCGTCAGTTTCTGTACACTGACCCTCAGGAGGCTCTCCCACAGGCAGCTGACTTTGGGGAGCAAGGAACCCTTTCACCTCATGCTTGCTTCCCTTAAAAGGATTTGGGTCTTTAGAAGACGGAGCTCCCAAGGTTTGGGGTTTTTCCCAGGACATCTTTCTGATTGTCCCAGTGCGGTGCCGGGGTTTGCCTTAAGTAGTGCTGATTTCTTTAACAATTGTAACTACTTTCTCAGCACCGTGAACTCTTGTTCTGAGTTTTCCACTGTCAAACAAATTAGTCCATTATCTCTAAATTCAACTTCACTCAGGTCATTAAGATAGGGACCAAATGAAGCTAGATTTTTCACATAAATATCACACAAATGGTCCCTAGCCCAGTTCCTGGTAAGAGTTCTATTCTTCTCTGGAACCTTAGGCTGCATCTCTCCACTGTTTACATTTCTCTCAGCATTCTTGTCTTCCAAGCTTCCCCTAGAATGGCCCACTAAGCTCTGTTTATAGAATTAAAGAACTTTTCTAACCCAAAGTTCCAAACTCTTTCATATTCCAGAAACAGTTCTAGTGGCTTATGACCCACTTATGGCAGTCAGGTTTATCACAACAATGTCCCCACTTCTTGGTGCCAATTTTCTGTTGTTGTGATAAAAATACCCTGACAAAAGGAACTTAAGGGTGAAAGGGAGACTAGGGGTGTGGCTTAATTGGTAGAATACTTGCCCAGCATACGTAAAGTCCTACACAGCTCCACATAAAAACTGTAAGTGGTAGCACATGCCCCAAATTCCAGCATTAGAGAAGTGTAGACAGGAAGATTAGGAGTGCAAGGTCATCTTCTGCTACATAATGAGTTCAAGGTGAGCCTAAGTTACAAGAGACCCTATCAAAAAAGGAGGGAGGGAAGATAGGGTTTCTTTTTGACAAACAGTCCAAAAGGATATGGTTCATTGCTGTGGGATATTTGTTTACACTGTGTGAAGATGTGTCCCTATGATTGGTTTAATAAAGAGCTAAGTGGTCAATAGCTAGACAGGAGAGGATAGGCGGGACTTCCAGGGAAAGAGAGGAACTCAGGAAGAATCTAGGTGTGCAGGAGAGGCCAGTGAGACACTGAGGAAGTCGGAAGTACATTATGGAGGATAGGTAACTAGCCACTTGGCAGAATATACATTAATAGAAGCAGGTTAATCTAAGTTATAAGAGCTAGTTGAGAACAAGCCTAAACTAAAGGCCAAGCTTAAATAATTAATATTAAGTCTCTGTGTCATTATTTGGAGGTTGGTGGTCCCAAAAAGAAAGTCCAATAATGTTTGGTACTCCAGTGTGTGGCACGACCATACGGTTGGAGAAGTTGGAGAAGTCACACTAGCCAGTGCTGCCACAGTTGCCTCCTGGGCCTCCTGATGAGCACTCACATGGCTCAGGAGAATCCAGAAAGCAGATTCAGCAACTTTCCAGAGCTGGGGCAAGTAGGCTTGGTGGCAGGCATGAGGGTCGGCTCTCATGGAAAGGGAAACAGTAACTACAGCCCAGAACCAGTAGGGTAGCCTGCTGGACCAACCCAGGGGTTGGGGCTAGCCACCAGTGCCATGTGCTAAGCAGAGCCACAGGGTGGTAGCCTAGTAGTTTAAGGTTTGTCTCACGGGGTCAGAGAAGGCTGCAGGTGCTTAGTAAAGCCAGGTCCAGACTGAAAAAAACCTCTAAACAGATACAGAATGCTTAAAAATATGCTTAAATGCTGACTAAAGAGAAGAAAATGGGTATAGACAGTAATAGAAAATAACAAACAAACAGTATTGCAGCCTGTAAAGACCAGTTTCCAGGCTGCTGCCGGGTTGTAAAGAGAGTGCCACAGAGTAGCAGGGTTTTAGGAAATTTTTCTATTTATCTGAGGGGTCAGGAATGAAACACAAACATTCTAATGGTAACTTTCTTTATTCTTTCATGTTTGCTCTGAATCTCTTTGTTTTACACAGCTATACATATCCAATGGAAAGCTTTAGGCAATATAAAAAGTTACATTTGAGGGCCACATTTCAATTCTTGAATAAACAATAAGAAGCAGAGCCACCCTGATAACACACATGTAATAAATCTCAGCTTCCTAATTAGTGGGGCAGCTGCAACTGTAAAGGAAGCTCCAGCTGTTCTGTTATGGCTAAGGAGATAGTCTATGATGGATTCATAACACACTCCCATGGTTGGGCGTGTTTGCACATGCCCGGCGGACCTGGACACTTCCACCTAGCCAGTTCCAGGTCAAAATAGCCATTTCCGGGTCAAGGCGTCTCACGCATGACCAGGGTCCGTGACTTTGCATGGTTACGTAAGAGCACGCAACGCACATATATGGAGTAGTTACGTCAACCTGTGCACGCTCAGCCTTTATAAGCCGGCGCCATATTCCCGGCTTTCTCTCTCTCCTCTTCTTCTTCTCTACACATGTGTCTCTTCCACAGGCCTGGGCACTCATCTGTCCCTTTTATCTTAATAAAACTCTTGTTAGGGGATTCTGTCGTGTTTCGTGACATTTCCTCCCAGGGTAAGAGCGCCACAAAGTAACTAACAGTCTATAAAGGATTTCAAGGAAAAAAGGCTAAACTGTAGAGAGGTCTAAGAAGAAATGAAGAAATTGTACATTGTATTCTATATTTCTAAGTTAGTAACATTTTAAACTAACATTTCATGATTAACAATCATAAAGGTGTGTCATTTTCTCTCAGACTTGGATTGTTTATGTTGAGAGGGAGAAAGCTGCACTGCTGGGAGGCTCCCTGGTGTGCACCCTGAAAAGTGAAGGCAGGGGCATAGTGCTGAGTGAGATAAGCTACTCACCACTCTCCGAGGGACAGTGACATAAAAAGCTTCTAAATCTTAAAATGTAGCATGTAACGTTAGACCATAAAAAAGGAAACTTGCAGCTCTTTCTCAGAGCTATGAAACTAGGTTATACTCTGCAGTCCTGGCTAGTTGGAAAAACTTTTCCTGCGGTGTAGCTGGACAAAAGCTGTTTCTCTCTAGACCTTGGTTAATTGCTTTCCCGTCACCCATGTAAATTTCAGGACCCAACATGAACAGTTGGCTGAACTTTGAGTCTTGTATCATAAAACTGAGATTAGGAGTTTGTGCAGAGAGTTAATTGCTGAAGATTTTATGCAAGGCATTAATTACTGTCCTAGATAGCAGCCAGACTATCCAGAGAGGGGCTGGGGCCACGATAAAGTTGCTTTGTGCCTATAACCTTAATTCAACAAATTAGACAGCTGGCAACTTTAACCTTGTGAACTGGACTGCAGCTGGCTATCTGTCCTTAAGAACAGGGCTGCATTTCCTGGGGAGGTTTATCTAAAAACCCATCTGCAGAGTACCTAGTCTAATCTGAACTTGCTTTGAGGCTTTAAATAAACTAATGGTGTAAAGGCTGTCTTTGTAGCTGGAAATACCACTATTATCCTATGTCAGCCTAAGCTATAATATAAAACAGGTTTCTAAGTCTCTCACAGTTTTTGTGGAGCAATAAGTCTAGCTATGAAAGCAAATGTTTATTCATCAAAATCACACAGTTTAAGAAGAAACCATCTTCCTGTCAATCCACAGAAATAAATGTACCCAATAAGGGGAATATACATTCATGAAAAAAACATATCACCAATACAGGCTGTGGGAAACATCCAATAGCTGTTTAGGGAAGAATTGTAGTAACACATGAGAAAATTATAGACAGAAGCAAATGGTATTCATAATCTGTGACCCTAAGGTCCATGCCTAGTGGAGCTCCCCATCAGAGAATTATTTATCTGGTGGGTTGACCTGTTGAATATTAGTTGCCATCTGCTGTAGATTGCCATGGATCTTGGCAAAATAGTTTAAAAATTATAAAGTGAAGTCTTTAAAGAAAGAGTAAAGTAATATAAAAAGAATAAGACATGTAAGAATAGGAAATATGCAGGGCGTCTGGATTGTGTATGGTGCTTTGTTGAGTTTGAATTTTTAAAATTCTAATGACCAAAAAAAGGCAGCTGCTGAGAGATATTGGATTGCAGAAAAAATTACTGAATCAAACCAGCCTATATATTTTTAAGGCTGTCTTAACTTCAGAATGGAAGTTAGGATATATGTTGCACTCTGGGAGAGGTTATGCCTTTGTTTCCATAGGAAACAAAGAGCTATGGATTCCTTCAAAATTAATAAAGATCAGATTTGACCAGGGAGATCTCCTGAAAATCATGGTTACAGACATGAAGGAAGAAACCTAGGAAAACTACAAGACAGGTTGCTGCAAACCACCAGAAAATGTAATGAAATGCAGTTACTATCACAAAAGCTTCTACTTGGAAAGGTCAAGGATTTTTCCAAAGGTCAAGCCATGGCTTAGGAAGTCTTGGTGAAATTTTAGCTTTTGTATGTATATATCTGGTTCCTACAATGATCTTTTGTATGATATGTGTGCTTCCAAGAACTCCTAACAGTGTATTTATCTAAAATACCTATCAAGCATCCAAGGCCAAATGATCTCCTGAACTAAGGTAACACCCTTATGGAAACAACACCTGTCTCTTATGTCAGGTGGATAGCTTTATTTCTTGTGCAATTTAAACTGAGACCCTCCTTTCTTATACAGCCTTAGTGGTATTTATACAACATTATAGACTCATAACATTTACCTAACCACCCCTAGGAATGTAGTTTGAGCACATAAATTCCCTTTTTCTGATATATTAACCGATTTTAGCTCTTAGATGACCTTCTCCTTTACCACTCCCTTTTTGGACTGTAAAAGAAAGCCTGACAGTCACTGCCTGAGGAAATCTCTTGTCTGCCTTTATGACCCTGTAAGAATTCAAGCCTGGTGACCTTGCTTTAGCTAGAGCACTGCTGTTGCATGGGTATATAATTGTAAACCTCAGAGACTTAGGGAGGATTTTGAGGATTTTGACTGGAGAACTAGAAGAATGAGATGGAAGATGAGGAAGAGCCAGATGGGGAAGAACAAGATGGGTAAGAAAGAGATGAGAAAGACCAAATGAGGCAGAACTAAGATGAGAGAATTAAGATAGAACTTAGAGGGGACAGGAGATAATGGTAGAGAGAAAACAGGCAAGAAAGGAGCTAGACTTGAGTACAGAACTGTAGCTGTGTAGATAGAATCTTATCCCAGAGGAATAAAGTAGACAGACTAAGAGCTCAGTGTACTTAGATTCTTCTCCTGAAAATAATTTGCACCCTTAGTAGCTTCTCTTCTGGGACCCTGGGAAGGAGATTACTAAGGCAGGTCCCTAATAATATTCAAGAACAGGTGACATATATGCGGATCTCTCTACATGGAAATATTTCTGAGACTGAGTAAGACATGATAAATCTTATTGGCTACAGAGCCCTCATTACTTATTATTATATGCCATCCTTTCATATGACATGGATGGAGATTTGTATTATGGTTTGGTTATGCAGTTTAAACAGACTCATAAAGTTAAAGATGTCTTTTACCGCTCAAACACAGAGCAGAAAATCATCTTTAGCTGATTTGCACACACCGCACATTTTATACTTGTGTTAATGAAGATATGTATGTTACCTTTAAAAGTTTGTGTGTTTTCAGAACAAAATGACAAGACACCAATGAAGACAAGACAAATACCCCAGGTGATACAGCCTCTCAGAATGCCTCTGTTACAGTTTTCTCAAAAATCTACACCCAGGACAACTTGAAAGCTGCTAGCTGAGATGCTTCAGCCTCACAGACTACTCCAG
This sequence comes from Peromyscus eremicus, assembly GCF_949786415.1. Classification (NCBI taxonomy): domain Eukaryota; kingdom Metazoa; phylum Chordata; class Mammalia; order Rodentia; family Cricetidae; genus Peromyscus; species Peromyscus eremicus. The sequence goes on from NC_081423.1 coordinate 85,763,599, forward strand.
CCAGGACTTCAGATAAGCTCTATACTTTCCCATCACACAGAAACTGGACAACAAATGATACTGCTAGCTCTCCCAGGATTTGACCATTATCCCTATTTTCTCAGGGTCTCCTAAAGATGCCGTCACCCCTAGCCAACAGGTGGGGTGGGTAGTTTTAGGCTATTCGATGGATTACAGATGTTTATTACTGTTCAGGGGGTTGTTGCAAGTTGTTATTGGTCATGGTCAGTGAGGAAACAAAGCAAAGGAGGTTAGATTAAGGGATCCCTTTCTTTTAATAAAAGGGGGGAAATATAGGAATGATAGGATAAAAGGGTAGATTATTGATTCTACTTTTAAACTAAAGAGCAACTATTAATCTCTAACATTTTACATTGGTATAAAATTTTGTTTATTGATACAAATTTAAAGTTATTTATGTTTTAACATACTGTATATCTGTTTATACTCTTATTTAAGGTATTGTACCTATGCAGCTTATTTAAAAATGTAAAGTTCTCATTTTTGAAAGCTATTATTATAAACTATTTAGGACAATTAAGAAATGCAGGTTAGTAGTTTGTCATCTATAACAATCAAATTTGTAGCCATGTTAGGTATGTTTTCAAGGTCAAACAGAGACATATTTTAGATAGATGGATGGTCTTCAAACACTTCAGAGGCCTACAGAATATGGCATTTAAGATGTTTTAATAACATACAGTTTTTCATGACAGTGAGATAGATCTGTTCCTGGCAGCACCAATATATTTCAATAAAGGATGATGGGCATTGAAGAACCTCCATATGGAGTTTTCTTTTAATGTACAAAGCCATCCATTGGTCAAGAAACTTCCCTTGCCTTGACTGCTGAGAGTATGCTGTCCTAATTGGACAAGCAGAACACAAAAGAAGGCAACTGCCGAACTTTACCAAGACAAGGTAGGCAGCCCTTCAAAATCCCTGCTTCACAGAAAACTCTATCAGATATTCTAGGCCTATAGGCTAAAGATGGGTGCCCCAACATGGCAAAGGAAACTTGGGTAACTGTCTAGGAAGCCAGCTGTCCTTGACATTTCTATAGTTTTGGAAGTTGTTTGCTTTGCATTTCCTGTTTACTCAGGTAAAATTTTATCCTTCTCAGGTCTCTGATGGAGGCTGAAGACTAGATAGTTATACAGTTTTCTTTGTTACCAAATTCATAAAAGAAACTTACAAAAGAGATGTAAAGTTTATAAGGTTGAGAGACATAAAAGCTTAAGGTGTTTATTTAAAAAATGTTTTAAGGCCTAAAAAGATATTTTTAGGATGATAATACAAGTTATGATAGAAAGTGAATTAGGTACAAAACTTTGAACTCACCAAGATATGGTAAATAATAGAGTATTTGCTCTGAATTTGTCAAATACAAATGGACTGAACATTGTGAATGTAATCCTTACTTGGTAATTGTTCTTATTGTATATAGTTTTCTTTGTTAAAGTTATAACCTTTCCTTTTTATTTAGACAAAAAGGGGGACATGTTGCAGGATATTTGTTTATACTGTGTGAAGATATGTTACTGTGATTGTTTTAATAAAGAGCTGAATGGCCAATAGCTAGACAGAAAAGAATAGGTAAGACTTCCAGGGAAAAAGAGGAACTCAGGAAGAATTTAGGTATGCAGGAGATGCCAAGGAGACACTGAGGAAGTTGGACGTACATTATGGAGGATAGGTAACTAGCCATTGTGGCAGAACATAGATTAATAGAATCAGGTTAAGTCATAAGAGTTAATTGGGAGCAAGACTAAACTAAAGACTAAGCTTTCATGATTAATATTGCAAACTCAGGAAACAGAGTGATGAATGCATGCTGCTGCTTAGTTCCATTTCTCTACTTAAATAGTGCAATATCTTATCTGGGAAATGGTTTCACCCACAGCACGATAGTCTTCCAACCCCAACTAATGCAATTAAGATAACCCCTTACAGGTGTGCCTACAGGCCTATCTTCTAGATAAGTTTAGATTCTGCCAAGTTGACAACTAACACCACATCACACTGTATTTGGAGACAATTTGCTGAGAGTGGCTGGTGCCAAAGACACTGTTCTGCCCTGACTTAACTTGCCAAAGTTGTTACTGGGGCTTTTAGGCAAAAGCCTGGGTAGGTTCCACCAGCCCTACAAGGCTTAGATACCTGTTCTCAATACATCAATTAAAAGAAGTCTAATAAGCCGGGAGGTGGTGGCGCACGCCTTTAATCCCAGCACTTGGGAGGCAGAGCCAGGTGGATCTCTGTGAGTTTGAGGCCAGCCTGGGCTACCAAGTGAGTTCCAGGAAAGGCGCAAAGCTACACAGAGAAACCCTGTCTCGAAAAACCGAAAAAAAAAAAAAAAGAAGTCTAATAGTAAAAAGCAGAGATATTTAGTCAATGCGATCAGAGGAACAGATGAATGGGTTTAATGATCCTAAGTCTCTTCCAGGGTGCCAACAGGAGCTATAGGTTTTACACAGAGGAAAAATTATAATGCAAAGAAGATGTATGCGTAGCTAAGCAGTCCTGATCTAGGTGTGAGTTTAGGGATCATTGTCTTAGCTTCAATCTTACAAGGTGTGTGGTGTTTGCTATTGGTTGTTTTTTTACTCTTTGAGGGACCTATCACCCAGCTCCCAAATAAATTCACATGGAGGCTTATTCTTTCTTATAAATGCCCAGCCTTAGCTTGGCTTGATTCTAGCCAGCTTTTCTTAACTTAAATTATCCCGTCTACCTTTTGCCTTTGGACTTTTATCTTTCTCTATTTCTGTATACCATTTTTTTTCTTTCTTACTCTGTTGTTGTTGGTGTAGCTGGGTGGCTGGGCCCTGGAGTCGTCCTCTCCTCCTTTTCTTGCTCTTTCATCTCCTTTGCTCTTTTTCTCCTTCTATGTATCCTCTCTGCCTGCCAGGCCTGCCTGTCCTGTCTCCTGACTTGGTATTAACCAAGTTCGGGTTCTTTATTAGGCCAATTAGGTGTTTTAGACAGGCACAGTAACACAGCTTCACAGAGTTAAACAAATGCGACATAAAAGAATGCAACATATCTTTGCATCATTAAACAAATGTTCTAGAGCATAAACAAATGTAACATATCTTAAAATAATATTCTACAACAGTGGTTTGAAAGAAAATGGTCCCCAAAGGGAGTGGCACTATTATGAGATTTGGCCTTAGTGGAGGAGGTATGTTTCTTTTAAACCACCACATTCCACTCCCTGGCCCTCAAAGGCTTGTAGCCATATTATAATGCAAAATGCATTCAGTCCAACCTCAAAAGTCCCCATAGTCTGTAACGGTCTCAAACTTATTTAAAAGTCTAAGGTTCAAAGTCTCTTCTGAGATTCATGCAATCTCTTAACTGTAATCCCCTGTAAAATAAAAATAAAAAAGCAGATCACATACTTCCAACATATAATGGCACAGTATTTCCTCACTATGCAAATTCCAAACTCTGCATCTCATGTCTGATGTCAAAATGCTCTTCAGATCTCCAGCTCCTTTCAGCTTTGTTGACTGCAGCACACTTCTTTCTCTTGGGCTGGTTCCACGCCCTGTTAGCAGCTCTCCTCAGCAGGTATCCCACAGCTCTGGCATCTCTAACATCTTGGGGTCTTCAAGGCAATCCAGGCATCACCTTCACAGCTTCACACAATGGCCTCTCTAGGCCTCCATTTAGGGACATTCCTGACATATGCCTGGACTCAGTGGCTTTTCTTAGTCTCTGAGGAGAGTTCCATAATGCCTTTCTTCTATCCTTGAAGCCAGAACCACGGGGCCAAAGCTATAAAGTTCTGCAGCTTACGGGGCTGGAACATGGCCCCCTTGTTCAATTACTTCCTCACCAGATTTCTGGGTTTTGTTTTGTTTTGTTTTGGTTTTGGTTTTTTGAGACAGGGTTTCTCCACGTAGTTTTGGTGCCTGTCCTGGATCTCGCTCTGTAGACCAGGCTGGCCTCGAACTCACAGAGATCCACCTGCCTCTGCCTCCCGAGTGCTAGGATTAAAGGCATGTGTCACTGCTGCCTGGTGAACTTTCTGTTTTTGATAGTTTCCTTCACTGCCTGACCTTGGCTGTCCTGAAATTTGCTCTGTAGACCAGGCTGGCCTTGAACTCAGAGATCTTTCAGTTACATCTTCACCAGCTTTCTGTTTTCAATGATTTCCTTCACTGCCTAAGCTTGGCTGTTCTGGAACTTGCTCTTTAGACCAGGATGGTGGTGGTGGCCATGTTGGAAGAGTGGCAGTCAGCAATAGAACTTATGGAACACAACCCAGCAGATAGCACAAGGACGATGAGTGAGCCCTGGAGAGGCAAAGCCCCAGAGGGATTGTCTCCAGAATAACCCTGGCTTCTGCTGTGCTTTCTCCTGCTTTATGCTATTGTGTTCTTACTGTATTTGGCATGGTGTGATTATTATGTGAAAGACTCCCACCGTATCTAGTATAATGTGTTTGTTTCTTGGAAAAATACCCCTCCTCACTGGGCAATTTACTTGCTGATTATAATGTAGATGATTTTTTTTTGTTGTTTTTGAGACAGGCTCTTTCTTTCTTTTTTTAAATTAGATGATTTTTTTTTAGATTTATTTATTTATTTATTTATTTATTTATTTATTTATTTATTTATTTATTTATATTGTATACAGTGTTCTGCCTGCATGCCAGAAGAGGGCACCAGATCTCATTACAGATGGTTGTGAGCCACCATGTGGTTGCTGGGAATTGAACTCAGGACTTCTGGAAGAACAGCCAGTGATCTTAACTGCTGAGCCATCTCTCCAGCCCGAAGATGATTTTTATAAGAGCAATGACACTTGGTTGGATTGATGATTTAAAATACAAGTAGTTAGGACAGTTAGTAAAGATGATTAGGGAAAGGGTTTAGGTAATTCTGCCAATTGCTCTAATAAGAAATACAAGAAAGATAAAAATAAGGAAAGAAGTCACCGCCCCCATTGCTAGATCTGAGACTTGCTGAGGACAGAAAGTAAGAACAAGGAAGGTTCATGCATTACGGACCCACGAACTCTGCCTGTGGAAAAACAGGCTGATGATCAAAGAAAGCAATTACGTCCCTTAGGTCTGAGTTCCTTGGTCATGTAGCTTACAGAATTAGTCACAGGTTTTGGTGTGTGCCTTGAAAAAATAAAGTTGTGAAAGGAAATCAAATGACTCTATTGTGTGTAAAGAAAAAAGAAAAATAGATGGTTAGCTGAGCACTTGAGAAAAACTTTGTAGAATAGAAACAGGCTTGGAATCTGCTGCGCTGAAACCACAAACAGCTGCCTGCCATCCAAAGGAACTGGCAGAAATACGCTCGGCTTGCTTAAACCTTGTCGAATAGTAATAAAAGAATCAGTGCTTTGAGGTGAAGATGTTATGATGGGAAAATAAATACAAAGGAAAATGTCTAACTATTTGTGGGCTTCTAAGGAAAACATGTAACTTGTGATCATAATGTGATTTTTTCCTGTGTAAAGGTTTTGTTTTTGGCAAATATGTAACGTGTGGTTGTGAGGTAATCTTTTCTTGCATAGAAATTTTTGTCTTAGGTGGTATAAAAAGGATAAGGGAAAAATAAAGAACAGAAGAAGAATGAGAAAACAAAATGAAGAATTAAGCTTTGCCCCCTCAGATAAGTATCCTGTGTGTGTGTTTAGTATTCATTAGTATTCACTGACTCTACGTCTCCTCTTACCTTCTCTGACCTGTTGAAGCTGGTTGGCCTCAAACTCAGAGATCTGCTGCCCTCTGCCTTCACAGTGCTGGGATTAAAGGTGTGCACACCACATCTGGCTCTAAGCTTTTCTTTAATTCCTTTTTACAAGCTGGAAACTTCTCTGGGTGGTATCTTGCCCCGAGGTCATCACTTCCTTTATTCCATTTCTTCATCTGTTAATCTCGAACACAGCTCCATTCCACATAACTCCATTCCTGGTGCTTCTTTTCTCCTCAAATTGTTCTATATGTTGTATTTTTTTCTTGCTCAGCTTGCTCCTTTTCATTATAAATCTTCATTAGAGTTACCACTAATAACCACATAACAGAGTCTATACTAGGCTGTTTCAGGATTTCCTCTGCCAAGGGAATTAATCCAAAACTCTTCACTTTAGCCTTAGGCAGACAAGGGCAAAAAGCTGCCATATTTTTTACCAAAACATCACAAGAATGATCTCTAGGCAACATACTAAAATTCTTCTCCTCTGAAACCTCTTGCTCAAGGCACCCACAGTTTAAATCACACTCAGCATCACTGTCTTCCATGTTCCCCTAGGATGGTCCATTAAGCAGCACTTAAAGTGATCAACTGCTTTTCTAATCTACAGTCCCAAGGTCCATAGACCTTCAAAGAAAAGCATGATCAGGCCTATCACAGCAATACCCCAGTCCCTGGTACCAACTTCTGTCTTAGTTAGGGTTTCTATGTTGTGAAGAGACACTGTGACCATGGCAACTATTATAGAGGAAAGACATTTATTTGGGGTGATTTACAGTTCAGAGGTTTAGTCCACTATCATCATGGTAGGACATGGTGATGTTCAGGCAGACATGGTACTGGAGGAGTTGAGAGTTTTACATCTTGATATGTAGGCAACAGGAAGTAGTCTGTCTCACTAGCAGTAGCTTGAGTATAGGAAACCCCTATAGTGGCACACTTCCTCCAACCAAGCCCTGCCTCCTAATAGTGCCACTCCCTTTGGGGGCCATTTTCTTTCAAATCATCACAGTGTCATTGTGGGGGTGGACTTTGAGATCTCCTATGCTCAAGCTATGCCCAATGGGACAGTGCACTTGCCTGTGGATCAAGATGTAGAACTCTCAGCTCCTTCTCCAGCACCATGTCTGCCTATAGGCTGCCATGCCTCCCACCAGGATGATAATGGACTAAACCTCTGAACTGTACGCCATCCCAATTAAATGTTTTCCTTCATAAGAGTTGCTGTGGTCATGGCGTTTCTTCACAGCAACAGAAATCCTAAGTTAGGCAATGTGCTATGAACAGACCTTCTTCCAGCTCAAGCAAAGGTTTTTCAGCAATGCCAGCTCCAGGGTTTCTGTACTCTTAAGGCTGCCCTATGAGTACAGAAGGACATCTGGCCTGGCTTTTCCACACACAAGTAACTCAAGATTTTCTCCTCATGGTTGGAAAGCAGTTAAAACTGCTATGTTTTTGAATTACAATCCGTCCTAGAATTTGGTTTTGACTTTGTGGCACTGAGGCTCAAAACCAGGGCCTCATATATGCTAAGCGACCTCTCTGTTAGTGAGCCACAACCCCACTATCAGGTCCAAAGCTCCCCTTTTCCCGAAAGGGCAGTGCTGCTGACATTGTCTTAAACAGAAGGACTGTGGCCAGGTAAACAGAAGGATTGTTAACAGGTAAACAAGCCTAAAGGTGGGTTCCTCTTGACCTTCCCCCAAAGGTAAATGACCTCGGGCAGGGGCACCTCGTTCCAGATCAATCCGGCAGCCTGTGTTAACTCAGATTTCTACCCTGCTGACTATCATGAAACATCTGCTTGCTTTTCCTGCCAGTTTGCTCTTCTCTTTGCCCTCCACAAGAGATGGCCTTGACAGTTTGAATTCCCATAAATCTTTCTGCCCAGAGTAGTCTAGTTGGGCAGTTTCTCTGTGCCATCGCTTATAACCAGCATTCCTAGGTTTTTAAATGAAGAGAAATAAAAAAATTGTGATTCAATTATCCCAGCTACTATTTGAGGTGTCCTATAGCTTCAAGATCAAGTAAGATTTGCAAAACACCTATCAGATATAGGGAATCACTTTTTATTTCACATCATATAAACAGTGGAGAAAAGTATGGACTTCATCATCCCTGTGACTGAAGTGATTAATTCTAGGTAGTAGACCAGTTCCAATCACTTAGAGGTTACAGATTCACATCCAGTTTCCTTCGATGGTAATTAGACTTTAACAATCCAGTTCAATCCTTTTGTCTAAAGTCTAGGATTAGAATGTTTAAAGGAAATCTATAAGGCTTACCTTCATGATCCTGTTAGTCAATCCAAAGCAGTACATTTTCAGTTCCTGGTATCATGAGCTGTTCGGAGCAAGGGCTCTGATATAAAACTGCCTTATGTCTGCTGCCCAGATGAACCTAAAAATCACATTTGGGAGAGCCACAAATATCACAACCTGCCAGAGATTTCATTTTGGATGTACATTTAACTCATTTTACAGAGTGACCATAAAGATTAAATAGCATAGGAGAACAGTTTAACTGTATTAATAGGGAACCCTAAATAAATATTATTGTTTAAGCCACAATACTTTCCTGCATAATTTTCAAGGCCAATGATGAACTGGTCTTTGGTGAACAGTGATGATAAAAGTAACCCAGGAAGCCCTGCAGAGAAAGCATAGGATTGTAAGTGAGCAAAGGAGTTGTTTCAGTTTTCTTATCTGGTAGCTCCTGATTGAGAATATAACCCAAAGTGTGGATAAGATTATTCTGATACCTGTTAATTGAAGTTCCTAATCTCTGTTAGAAGGAAGAAATTCACTGATTTCTGTGATGATATATTGTGTACCCTAATAAAATTTGCCTGAAGATCAGAGAAACAAAGGAACAAGCCACAGCCACCATCTCTTACCTCGAGGACTCCTCAGCCTGAAAAGGCTTCAGTTCCTGTCTCCTCAACCCTTATATATCTTTCTCCGCCCAGCCATCACTTCCTTCTTAGTGCTGGGATTAATGGCATGTGTGCTTCCTAAGCAAAGGTATGAGATCTCAAGTGCTGGGATTAAAGGTGTGTGACTCCCAAGTATTGGGATTAAAGATGTGTGCCACCACTGCCTGGCTCTGTTTCTCTCCTAGATTGAGTTAATCTCGTGTAGTCCAGGGTGGCTTTGAACTCACAGAGATCCAGACAGATCTCTGCCTCCCAAGTGCTAGGATTAAAGGTGTGTGTCATCACTGTTTGGCTTCTATGTTTAATCTAGTGACTTGTTCTGTCCTCTGATTTTCAAGCAAATTTTTATTAGGGTACACAATATATCACCACAGATTTCTATGAATTTTACAAGAGAAAGAAATATGCATAATTAATCAGTCCTGATATAGGTGTGGGCTCAGTGACCATTATCTTAGCTCCAGTCCTGCAAGGCGCCACCAACAACCTTCCTAACATACCTTACAAGCAACTAAAACTATCAGGGGCTCATCTGCATCTCAAAACTTCTTTGAGAATGCAAATTTCTCTTAGGTTAAATATTTTATATGTTACTGTGGAATTTTTCTCTTCTTGAGACAAAGTCTCACGGTGTCTGGGCTAGGCTTTAAACTACTTAGCCTGAATCATCCTGGACTTCTGGTCCTCCTGTCTCTGCCTCTTGAGTGCAGGGATGACAGGTGTGCATATGCCATGAAGCACAGTGTTTTGTTTTTGTTTCCTATGGTGGGATATCCAACCCAGGGCTTCCTATTAAGCACTCGACCAACTGAGCTATATCCCCAATCCTACAATTTTGGTTGTTAGACAGGGTCTCATTGTGTGGCTGTCCTGGAAGTCACTAAGTAGACCAGGTTGGCTTTGAACTCAGAGAGATCAATCTGCCTCTGCCTCCTGAGTGCTGGGATTAAAGGCCTGTGCCATCATTCATGCTTGGCCCTACTCTAAATTTCTTATACTACTAGCTCTTTCTTAGATGTTCATTTCATTTTTAAAGATTTATCCATTTATTTATTTATTTATTTATTTATTTATTTATTTATTGTAATCAGTGAGTGCCCTGTCTGCATGTACACATTTATGCCAGAAGAGGGCTTCATATCCCATATGGTTACTGGGAATTGAACTCAGGACTTTTGGAAAAGCATCCAGTGCTCTGAACCACTGAAACATCTCTCCTACTTCATTTTTAGAAAGTGATATATATTCACAATTTTTGGACAATACAAATAAAGTCAAAGCATTATTATTATTTATGGATCTATGCACACATTGTATTCCTGTCACTAGTTTGTAAGCTATTAAACACCTGAGGACCCAATACTTTATTTTTTTTCCATTCCCAGAACCGAGATGCCATACTATCTAAAAGAAGACCAACAGTCTGCTAATTGTATTCCTGTCACTAGTTTGTAAGCTGTTAAACACCTGAGGACCCAATACTTTTTTTTTCCATTCCCAGAACCAAGATGCCATACTATCTAAAAGAAGACCAACAGTCTGCTAATTGAGTAAGTGAATGATTTAAAAAATAAAGCTGCTTTCTCCGTATGAAGCTGATCGTTGTGAAGCACTTTAAGCATTTGTTTTTATTTCCATGTGCATGTCTGTGTGTATGTGCACATGTGTGCAGGTACCTGTGGAGACCAGAAGAGGGCAGAAGACCCTCTGGAGCTGGAGCTACAGGAGGTTGTGAGCCACCAGATGTGGGTGATAGTACCCATACTCCAATCCTCTGCATTGTCTGTCAGTAAGCCCTCTTAACCACAAAGCCATCATTCCAGTCCCATGATGACTAATTATAAATGGACAGTGCTGCAGGGCCACTGCCCAAACTAAGAGGGATAGGTAGGGCTACTGCCACTTGTTTTAATCCTTTAAAAATTTTAAAATCATTTTTAAAAGTTGCACTTATTTATTTACATGTGTGTATGTGCGCACATGAGCAAGCACCTCAGTGTGCATGTGGAAGTCAGAGGACCACTTGTCAGAGCCTTTTCATTCAGTCGTGGGTTCTGGGGATCAAACTCAGGCTGTCAGGCTTGGCAGCAGGAGCCTTTACTTGTGAGCCATCTTACTGAGGCCCTTACCACAGTTCTGGCTGTCAATCATTTTCCTTTATACCATTGGTAGGTGTGATGGGGATGAAATAAACACTCCTCTTAAGGTGCTTAAGATGTTTCTTGATTTTATTTTAAAATATTTTCTGTATTTAAAAATGGAAAAAATGTTTCAAGGCCAGCCTGGTCTACAGAGTGAGTTCCAGGTGCTTGCTCATGTGCGCACATACACACATGTAAATAAATAAGTGCAACTTTTAAAAAGACAGAAAAACACTGTCTCAAAAAAAAAAAGTAGGAACTGTGTGTATAATGCACATTTATAGTCCAACTGGATAACAACTGGGGAAGGGATAGTTACAGTAATCCAAGGTTCTGTTTTAAGTAAATAAATAGATTAATATGATCACTTTCTCCTCTCAACTATATCTTGACTTTACTACCCTTAATGGGATTAACATGTGAATTGTTGTTGTTGTTTTGTTTTGAGACAGGGTTTCTCAGTATAGCCCTGACCATCCTGGAACTCATTCTGTAGACCAGGCTGGCCTTGAACTCAGAGATTCTCTTGCCTTTCTCCAGTGCTGGGATTAAAGTCATGAGCCACCACCACCCAGTAACTTGTGAAATTCTTAAAACCTAAAGCCTATGAAACGGTTTTGCTATGCAAACAGTACTAGAAAGTAATTACAATTTTTCACATTTTCTAATCTTTCCAGTACCATCTATATTATCTAAATGGATATGGGACCTAGTCATAGGCTAGGAACAGACAGAACATAGTCCAAAAATTAAAGAATGTCTTCTAGGCATTCACTTCCACTCTAGGAAGTGGGTGGTTTAGGATGGAATAGGGTCTCAACAGTGTACAAAAGAGGACATAGCATACTTATAATTACCACTGAGTAGAGTTCTCAAAGTCCATAAAGGGTTAATCCATGAGGGACCAATACAAACAAGAAGAGGCAGCAAGGTCAGCAGCAAGTAGTCAGATAAAATAGCCTGTCAGAAAAAGGACAGGTGGTTGAATTGGGGGACATAATGAGATGTTGTCCAAAGGCTTTGGGAAAATAAAATGGGCTGCCTGTTAACATGGAATAGGGCTTTTATAAGGCATTAAAGAATTGGTTCTCAAACTTCCAAATGCTTTAATACAGTTTCTCATGTTGTGGTGACTCCCAACCACAAAATTATTTTTGTTGCTACTTCCTAACTGTAATTTTGCTACTGCTATGAATTATAATGTAAATTATCTGTGTTTTCCAATCGTCTTAGGCGACCCCCTGTGAAAGGGTCAATTGACCCCCAGGTTAAGGACCACTGCATTAAAGGCTGCACTGTCCATCTTCTGGGAATTGGCATTCTGACAGGCATTTTGAGTAATGACGATAAAGCTACAAGTGACCAAGTCTGTCAAACTCACACGTTAAATCCACACACAAAATAATAGAAGTCAGCGGCAGCGAGGTGACTTGGTAGCTAAAGGCGTTTGCCGAGTGTCAATGCAAGCCTCAAGACCTAAGTTCAATTCCTGCAACCCATGTAAAGGTAGGAGAGAATGGATTCCATAAAGTCACCCTCTGACTCGACATGTGCTCCGTGGCTCCTGTGCCTACACACATACACACACACCAAAAAAATAAAATAAAAATAAAGACAAATTTTAAAAAATAAATAGCAACATAAATTGATGTGGAATATTCTACATGAGTACACTTTGGTTCGACCTCTTTATACCACAGTCACGGTCAGGAACCTTTAAAAAATCATGTAACCGCTGGGCAGTGGTGGGGCATGGCTTAATCCCAGCATTCGGGGTTCGGGTGGATCTCTTGAGTTCGAGGAAAGCCTGGGCTACAAAGCAAGTTCCAGGACAGTCAGAGCTGCAGAGAGACCCTGTCTCAAAAAAACCAAGAATCATGTAACCATCCAGAAAGTCTGAAAAAACCGCTTCCGGTCTCAAGCCTTCGGGGCTCTCTGCGCGTCCCTGGCCCAGGAAAAGTTGAGGATGGTGTGGAAACCGGGCCCGCTGCAGCGTTCGGGAAGGCCCGGATTAGCAACAGAAGGGCAAACTGGGAGAACGCTGTGAACGGGGAGAGAGTGCTGTGGGAGGCCCACGACGTGAGCGCTCATCTCCCGCCCCACACCTTCCTCTGGGGTGGCGTGAGAAGTGCGGGTGGACCTGTGTCCGGCTGCCAGAAGCTCCTGTCGTCCCTCCCTCAGCGTGGGCGGCGGCCCTGTCAGTTTCTCCTTCAGCGCAGGCCGTTTTTTCCTCGGCCTAGCACACGCGACTGCGCAGGGATGTGGGGGCGGGGCCACGAAGGTGAGGGGCGGGTCCGATCCTCCAGGCGCCCTCAGACCCCGCCTTCAGGGCGGGTATTTGGGTTTATTCTTCTACTCCAGTCTCACTGCCCAATACAAGAGTCTAACGTTTCAATTCCCAGGTTTAATTTTTTTTTTTTTAATTTTATGTGTTTGGGTGTTTTGCTTGCTTGTATATTTGGGCACCACGTACATGCTTGGTGTCCACGGAGGGGCATCAGATAGATCTCCTATGATGAGTTGTGAGACTGAGCTATTAGACATTGAACCGTCTCTCCGATCCTCAAATGTATATTTTGGATGGCCAGAAACCGGAAACTGGATGGCTCAGAGACCTAGGGAAAGAACAAACATGACTTGTAGGACCCTAGCAAGCCCGGGCAAATGTGGCGCTGGCAGACCTTGCCTTTCCCCCTTCTCTCTCCCTTATAAACCACAGATTATACATACCCCTAAAGCTAGCCATCAAGGTCTATTCCCATATTTAGATATGTCTTTTTTTTTTTGAGGGGGGGTGGATTTTTCGAGACAGGATTTCTCTGCGTAACATTCCTGGCTGACCTGGAACTCACTCTGTAGACCAGGCTGGCCTCGAACTCACAGAGATTCACAGGCCTCTGCCTCCCAAGTGCTGAGATTAAAGGCATGCGCCACCACCGCCCGGCTTGGATATATTCTTATACCAGACTCATTCCTAAGGATGACTACTGAAGTCCAGCAATCAAAGCCCCTTTTTGTTCACCTAATTAACATGCCCAATCAAAATAAACCATCACATCCTAAGCCCACTCTAACACAGGCATCCCTTTTTATTCTTTTCTTAAAACTTATACCTAGCCGGGCGGTGGTGGCGCACGCCTTTAATCCCAGCACTCGGGAGGCAGAGCCAGGCGGATCTCTGTGAGTTCGAGGCCAGCCTGGGCTACCAAGTGAGTTCCAGGAAAGGCACAAAGCTACACAGAGAAACCCTGTCTCGAAAAACCAAAAAAAAAAAAAAAAATTATACTTGCAAGATCACTTGCTGCTGTTTTTTCAACACTTAATAAAGGGTATCTCTGTGAAGACAGGTATTTAGGTGTGGTTTGTGCCTACTCTGGGTCCACGAGGGAGCTCCCACTGTGCAAGGGTTTCTTCACAAGTGACAAAAAAAAAGTCACTGAAATGATTCCTAACGATATTCTGCTATACTCATCATAGATCAGTGCCTAGCCCAATCATCATCTGGAAGGCTTCCTCCAGCAGCTGATGGGAGCAGATACAGAGATCTACAGTCAAACATTAGGCAGAGCATGGGGAAAGAAAGATTGTAGGAGCCAGAGGGGCCAAGGACACCAGAACACAGCCCACAGCATCAACTAAGTAGGGTTCATAGGTGCTCACAGTGACTGGAGCAGCAATCACAGAGCCTGCATGGGTCTATGCTAGGTCCTCTGCATATACGCTGTGGTTGTTTAGCTTAGGGTGTTTGTGGGACTCCTAACAGTGGGAGTAGAGGAGTCTGACTCTTGTCTGCTCTTGAGACCCTTTTCTTCCTACTGGGTTGCCTTGTTTATCCCTGATGAGGCTAAACCCTCGATGAGGGTTTGTGCCTAGTCTTATTGCATCTTGTTATGCTGTGTTCAGTTGAATCACTGGGAGGCCTGCTCTTTTCTGAATGGAAATGGAGGAGCAGTGGATCTGGAACAGAGGGTAGGTAGCCATGGGGGAAAGGACTGGGAGGAGTGGAGGGAGGGGAGGCTGTGATCAGGATGCTTGTATAAGAATAAACAAAAAGAAAAAATTATTATAGGAGGAGAGAGCAAGAGAGAGGGAGGGATGTGGTCGGGGGAGGAGAGAGGGAGAGGAGAAAGAAATGGGAATTGCCTGGGCTTTTGAACCCTCAAGCCCACCCTCAGTGACATACCTCCTCCAGCAACACCCTATCCTTCTTAATCCTTCCCAAACAGTTCCACCAACTGGGGACCAATTATTCAAATATATGAGCCTAGGGGAGGCATTTTAATTCAAACCACTACATTCATCCTATTTACTTGGGTTCTGGATCATACTCAGGTCACAAGGCTTACATGGCAACTGCTTTCACACAATGAGCTGTAGGCAGAGTTTTCCGTGGAGATCAGAGATCAGCTCTGCCCTGCCAACCACTCCCAAATGGCCACACTGAGATTTAATATTAATTATAAATGCTCAGCCAGTAGCTTAGACTCATTTTTAACTAGTTCTTATAACTTAACCCACTTCTATTAATCTATGTGCTGCCCTGAGGCTCGTTTACCTCATGTACATACTTCCCATTCTGCTTGCTCTGCATCTCATGACATCTTAAAACCCCTGCTTCTTCTTCCCAGCAGTCTTAGTCTGGTTCTCCTGTCTAACATTATTCTGCCTAGGTATAGGCCAGTGAGCTTTTTTATTAATCCAATCACAGTGACATATATTCACAGTGTAAAGGAGTATTCCACATTCCCCCTTTTGTCTAAACAAAAAAGGAAAGTTTTAACATTAATATAGTAAAATTATATACCACAAAAAACTTATCAAGTAAGAATCAGTTATAATATATAGTCCATTTGTATTTGGCAAATCTAGAGAAAATATTCCATCATCTATCTTATCTTTGTGAGTTGAAAGTTTTATACCTAACTTATCTTTTATCATAACTGAGGAAAACTTTAATTATACAGTCTTCAACTCCATCAAAGAGCCCAGAAAGGAGCAATGTTACCTACTGACAGGGACATCTGGCTGCCTGGTCACCCAAAGTTCTTCTATAATGTTGGGGCATCCATCTTTGGCCTACGGGCCTAGTATATCTGGCTGACATTTTTAAGAAGCAGGGAATTTTGAAGGACTGTCTTACCTTGTCTTGGCAAAGTTTGGCAGTCTCTTTTTTTGTGTCTTGCTGGTCCAGTTTGGACAGTATACTATCAACAATTGAGGCAAGGGCAATTTCTCTGCCCAAATGGCTAGCTCCTTTTAAAGAAAGTACACTTCATATGGAGTTTCTTTGATGTCCATCATCTTCTTTGAAGTAAATTGGTGCTGCCAGGAACAGATATGTTTGTCATGAAAAGCCTTAGTGTAGCTGTAAGTTTTCCTGTGTCCCGCCCAATCCTGCAGCCACTCAGACCCAAATAAACACACAGAGGCTTATATTATTTTCAAACTATATGGCCTAATGGCTCAGGCTTCTTGCTAGCTAGCTCTTATATCTTAAATTAACCCATTTCTATAAATCTATACTTTGTCACATGACTTGTGGCTTACTGGTACTTTATCTTACATCTTGCTTCTCCTGGAAGCAGCAAGCAGTTTCTTTTGACTCTGCCTTTCTCCTTCCTCTCTCTCTAGTTGGAATGTCCCATCTAACCTTATTCTACCTCACCATTGGCCAAACAGCTTTATTTATCAACCAATCAGCAACACATAGTCACAACATACAGAAAGACATCCATAGCACCTTAGGTTATTTAAATATATTAAGTGGCATATTCTGTAAGTCTCTGAAGACCATCTATCTATCTAAATATATCTATTTAACCTTGAAAACATATCTAATATGATTACAAGTTTGATTATTATAGATGACTAATAACCTGTTTTTAATTATACATTGCATTTTTAAATGAGTTGCATAAGCACAATACCCCAAACAAGAGTAGAAACATATAGTATAGCAAAAATAACTTCAAATTTGTATCAATAAACAAAAATTCATACCAATGTAAAATATATTGAGATTAATAGTTGTTTTTTGGATTAAAGTAGATTCAATAATCTACCCCTTTATCTCATCATTTCTATATCCTACCCCTTTTATCTTTTAAACAGAGATCTTTGAATTTAACTCTTTTGTTTAGCCTTTTTTTTTTTACTATGAACAATAACAACTTGTAACCAACCTCCATTAAATGATAACATCAATAATCCATCTTTTGGGAATGTGGGTATTGTTCTTTAGACTACTTCTTGTTGTCTGTGGTTGCTGCTATCTTTGGGGAAACCTTGAGAAAACCAGGATAATTGTTAAGTCTTAGCTGGAGTAGACTGTGAGGCTGGAGCATCTCAGTCAGCAGCCTTGAAGCTGTTCTGGGTGTAGAATACTGAGGAGACTAACAGAGATGCTCTGAGATGTTTACCTGGGCCATCTGTTTTCACCACTGTCCGGTCTCCTCATTATGAAAGTACAGAAGCTTTTCAAGGTAACACACATTTCTGTATTAATACAAGTATAAACTGTGTGTTGTACACAAGTTAGCCAAAGATGAATTTTTGTTTTATGTTTGAGTAGGTAAAATATGTTATTTGTTTTGTAGTTTTTCTAGGTTTATTTCTTTATATCTATAGTCAGGATTTGGGGGGGGGTCTCTCCCAATCAAATCTGAATATCAACCTGGAATGAATTCACAGCCTCTCATTTCCTGTGGAAATAAAAGCATATCTTCTCCTCCAAAGCAACATACCTTTTGACTTCTATTTTGAAGTTAAGATATTTTTAAAATACATAGGTTGGTTTAATCTAGCAGCTTTCAAAATCAAATCTCTTAGCAGCTGTCACTTGTTTCATCAATAATCAAAAAATTCAAAGACAATACAATAACATACAAGATCCAGCCTCCCCGTAAGTTTTCCATCTTTATGTGGCTTTTTAAAAATATTACTTTACAGCCGGGCGGTGGTGGCGCACGCCTTTAATCCCAGCACTCGGGAGGCAGAGCCAGGCGGATCTCTGTGAGTTCGAGGCCAGCCTGGTCTACCAAGTGAGTTCCAGGAAAGGTGCAAAGCTACACAGAGAAACCCTGTCTTGAAAAACCAAAAAAAAAAAAAAAAAAAAAAAAAAATTACTCCTTCTTCAAGGACTTTATTATTTTAAACTATACTTTTTCTATGACTGTCTATATACCTTTTCTCCTTTCTCTCCCAAGCTTTTGTACATTTTTAAACACACTGTAACCTGTTTAGAGGTTTTGTCTGAATCTGTCTTTACTGCCTATCTGTAATCTTTTCTGTCTGCATGAGCAAAACTTAAACCCACTATGCTGCTTAGCTCATGGTGTGCTGGCAACTGGCTCACACTGGTGGCTCAAGGCCGCAGGCAGCAGCCAGGAGACATGTCTCGGTACCATGGCTAGTCTGAAAGATAGGAGACTAGGAAGCTGCATGTGGCGCTGTTTTTGTGTGTTTATAACCTTTTTTTTTTTTTTTAAAGCTTTCTGAGGTCTTATGTGTATGTAGGTGCTGCACATTTGGGCACCATTTGTAGGCAGACTTTTCTGTCCTGGCCTCCCACTTCCAAATAACCAGAGATTTATTATTAATTATGTTCAGCAGATAGCTTAGACTTGTTTTTAACAAGCTCTTATAACTTAACCAATTTCTATTAATCTATGTGCTGCCCCAAGGCTCATTTACCTCATGCACATACTTCCCATCCTGCCTGCTCTGTGTCTCATGGCATCTCTGGAGACCCCTCCTGCTTCTTCTCAGCATTTTTTTTTTTTTCGTGCTACTCACATACATTTATTAATGCCACATTGTAAATGGTACTTAGGTAAGTGCACAGCGATGTTCCGTGTTCCCACCTAACACAGGTTGCTTAAGTTTAGCTGACAGGATTCATCGTGAGTGGACTCAGGGAGCAGTTAATGATGGCCATGGGCAGGTGCAGGACTGGAGCCTTTCAAAGCTTTACTTCTTTTATCAGCCTTCCTGATTTTATAAACCATATAGCTCATTAACCCCATTCCCATCCAAATTTCCTGGTAAACCTGGGTGTAGTAGGGTTTCATGGGGACCCAGACATTCTTAATAAGCCTTTGAAGCATCTCAGCAAGACCAAGGCCACAGGCCACAACAGAATCCACTAGACAGGGAAAGGTCACCTAGCACGCAGCCTTCTCAGCATCTTAGTCTGGTTCTCCTGCCTAACTTTATCCTGCCTAGCTATAGGCCAGTGAGCTTCTTAAATTAAAGCAATCAGAGACTATGGGGGCCCAGACCCTTGATAGTCCCCTCCCAGGGTCTGGGAAGAATCTACAACCAGCTGATAATTTAATCTTTGATGATATGAAATGAATCTATGTACACGAAATTCCTTGGTCCATACACTTTATTATTCTGTCAGTTCTCTCTCTACACAGCTTCTATTCTTCTCTCATGCCTAGCTCCTTTCTTGCCTGATTTGTCTCTACCTTTATCTGCTGTCCCCTCTAAGTTCTATCTTAATTCTCTCATTAGTTCTGCCCCATCTAGGTTCTCATCCATCCAATTCCTTTCCATCTTAGCTCCTCTCCCATCTCCTTCTTTCTCATCTTGTTCTTCCCCAGCTGGCTCTTCATCTTCCATCTTGTTCCTCTAGTCCTCTCTTCTAGCCCTTCAATCTAGTTCTTCACCATCTAGTTAGTTCCTTTCCAGTTCTTACCCATCTAGTTCTTCCATTCTCTTTTCTCTTCTCCATCTCGTCCTCAAGTCCTCTCTCCCAAAATTCTAAGTCTCCTTATGCCTCTCAGTTTTTTTCAAGTGTCTCAGGTATTCAGTTATAAAAACCAAGCAATAGCAATCCTCTGGCTGAGTACAGTCACCAGGCTTGAGTTCTTACAGGGTCAAAAAGGCAGACAAGAGTTTTCCTCGGGGAGTGACCAGCAGGTTTTCTTTTACAACCCAAAAAGGGAGTGGTAAAGGAGGTCAACTGAGAGCTAATGATAGGTTAGTATATCAAGAAAAGGGGACTTATGTGCTCAGTCTACATTCCTAGAAGTGGTTAGGTAAGACGTTAGGAGTCTATAATGTTAGTAAGGCTGTATAAGAAAGAAGAGTCTCAGCTTAAATTGCACAAGAAATAAAGTTATCTGCCTGACCTAGGAGACAGGCGTTGTTTCCATAAGGGTGTTGCCTTAGTTCACGAGATCGTTTGGCCTTGGATGCTTGATAGGTATTTTAAATAAATACACTGTTTGGAGTTCTTGGAACCACACATAGCATACAAGAAAATCATTGTGGGAATCGGTGAATATATATACAAAAGCTAAAATATCACCAAGACTTCTTAAGCCATGGCTTGACCTTCAGAAAGGTCCTTGACCTTTCCAAGTAGTGGCTTTTGTCATAGTAGCTGGATTCCATACATTGGCCTGCTGCTTGCAGCACAATCAGTGATATATATTCACACCGTGTAAAGGAAGATTCCACAATGAGCCATCTTTACTGGCCCACAATATCAACTGCTATGCACTGATTTTCATTTATTCACAAAGGCCCTCGACAACCACCAATCTACAAAAAATAATTTATTAATAAAGGATAGCAGATCATTCTGTAACTTCAGCATCCTCGGCTCCTTCACTCTCTTCTGCTTCAGTGGCTGACGATTTTGGGACGGGTGTGATTTCTTCCTTGGTCCCCCTGGAAGAAGAGCAAGGCCAAGGCTTTCAGATTTTGAAATGTGCAACTTGCCCTAAGCTCTTTGTGCTAGACATTTACCAAGATATGTCATGAATGGTGATCTCCTCCTCTGTGGAGAACTCCTTGGACTGCAGATCCTCAGTCCCGCTTTTCTTCTCTGTGTCACATTTGAATATATTTGTAAGCCACTGTGGCCACCTTAACCAGGCAAATCCTTCCTAGGAAACAGAAGGGGAGACATTAATTCTGCTAACCCCTGCCTTCTCCAGCCACAGCACCGAGTCTCAGGCTTACCTGACTCTTACTGTCCTTGTAGGATTTCTTACTCCTTGGAAGAAAACAGATGCAGAAAACAGTTAGTGATTGTGTTAATTGTGTGTGTGTGTGTGTGTGTGTGTGTGTGTGTGTGTGTGTGTCTAGGGGATACCTTGGCTCTCCCAATAACAAAAATCACCCCAGCACTGGGACTTGAGAACAATTCCATGCATGTCTGGCTTCTAGGAACTTTCCAAGTCTGTTCTAAGGGCCCCACGATGCCTCTGGGGAGATCTTTGGATGTGGCTTGTCCTGGAGCATAGCCAAGGCACCAGCATGACATTTACCCCACTTATCCTTTTCAACAAACATATCCCTTTGAAGAAGCCACCCTGGGCAGGAGCATTTTGCCCTCCTTCAGACCAACTCTCCCATGCGGACTTGCTGAGGTGAGGGAGGGGCCGCTCCTGCTTGCCTAGCTGCTTTATCCTCCAACTGCAATGCCCAGGTCCACAGCACAGCCGGCAGACTCACAGGATTTCACCCTGCAGACTGCCTCTGACGAGTGGGTCATGAGAACAGTTTAAAGGGCTCGACTGGCTGAGCATGATGGGTCATACCTATAATCCCTGTACTTGGGAGGCTGAAACAAGAGTTCGAGGCCAGCCTCGGCTACATAGTGAGTTCCAGGCCAGCCTAAGTGTGAAACACTGTCTCAAAAAAAAAAAAAAAAAAAAAAAAAGAGCAGTAAAGTACATGACTAGCACCAACACACACACACACACACACACACACACACACACACACACACAAGCTATCTTTTCTCAATCCAAGGACAATTAGAAAACTCAGAGTGTACTTTCCAGACATATATGCTATACAGATTTGAAATGAAACATGACCAAAGCCTGAGCATAGCTGAATTAAAAACTAGGCCCCACCAGGGAGAATGATCCTCTTCCTGACATGCCCTAGAGAGTGACCACAGGACCAGAAACTTCCTCCACTCTCCTTCACTTCCTCACTAGAAGGAAGTTAACTAGTGTCCATACTCTCTCCCAGCTTTAGTTCTACGAGGTTTGTGTCATTCCTAAGAACAGGCTCAAAAGGCGGCCAACAGGATGAGAAGATGGGTTTTCCTCCTCTCCTAGGAAGGTCTCATGTTCTACTCACAGCCCTGCACTGTAACACTGTGGCTCCCCTTCTTCTTCTTCCCCAAAGCATCCAATTCTGGAGTCTTGGGTTGGAGCAGATGACCCCAGCACAGGGGTACAGCCCAAACCTATGGATTTCCACCCTTGTGCTTGAAGGCCTGGAGACACCAGAGGCATCCATGCTAGTTCCTGGGCCTCTCTGGGAGCCAGGCAAAACAACAGAGAAGATAATATTCTTTCTGGCCATTTTCTCCCTGTCAGATGAGGGAATTAGGTGCATCCCGAGTTCTCTGCTAACTCTCATGTTCTCCTTGAAAGACTGTCTCATATTTACCCTGTGGACTTTTCTTCATCTCCCTCTTTTGTTCTGTGTGAATAAACCTGTTTGGGAAGAAAAAACAATTCTGATTGTAACAATGACGGATGTCTCTAAATCCTTTTACTTACCTAAAGTCTTACCTGCTCAGTGAGCACAGGAGCCTGTGTTGCTGTTCTTGTCTCTTCACAATACCAACCTTCAGGTTTTGCTTAATACATTGTACTGATTATTTTAGATAAAATTCAGCAAATAATTACTAATAAAAATAATTTCTGTTAAAAGTGAAAAGCATGATTTTTTTGTGTGTGGTTTTTTTTTTTTTTTGAGACTGAGTTTCTCTGTTTAACAGTCCTGGCTGTCCTGGAACTTGCCCTGTAGAGCAGGGTGGTCTAGAACTCACAGAGATCTGCCTGCCTCTGCCTCCCGAGTGCTGAGATTAATGGTGAGCACCACCATGCCAAGCTGGCCAAAAAATATTTTTAAGTTCATCAAAGTATATACCCAAAGTCTAAACAATGGCATTGTCTGAAAAATTAAGAACATTCACGCCTGCACGCAGAATGGCTTCTCACGTCAACACAAACTAGACTCTGAGTAGAGCAGCAATGCAGATGTAGAGTATCTGAGAGTAAACTTGGAGATGTAAAAGTCCTATGTGATAAGAGCTCCACAACCCTTCTGTAGGACACCAAAAAGAAATGACAGGCCAGCCTTGTCTATAGTTTCAAAAACTAGAAGAGCCACACCAAAGAAATGGCTCAGCTGCAACCCCACCTAACTATGTGAGTTTAATCTCTGGGGTTGGTCCACTTGGTGGAAAGGCAAGAGCTGACTAACCTCCCTCTAGCCTCCACGTGTGTGCTCACTGCACAGTAGATGAACTGCTTGTTTTGAGACAGGGTATTACTATGTAGCCCTGGCTGGACTGGAATGCTCTGTTTATATTAGACTGACCTTGAACTCACAGAGATCTGTTTGTCTCTGCCTCCCAACTCATAATTTTTTTTTAAACTTAAAAAAGCCAAGGTGGGAGAGATGACAGATCAGCAGTGAACAGCACATGCTACTCTACCAGAACACTTTGGTTTGATGTCCAGCACCCAACATGGCAGCTTACAATGTTACTGTCTGTAACTCGAGTCCCAGGAGTCCCAAAACTCTCTTTGGGCCTCTGAAGGTATTACGTGCATGTGGTGCACAGACATACATACAGGCAAAACACCCAAACACACATACACACACATGCACACATGCATGTATGAAAAATAAAAATAATAAATCTGCAAAAGAAGATTGAAAAATTATATATTAACTTAGGAGGAAAGAGATTCCCTGCCTCAATCCTACTAAAAAAATAGATAAACACATTTTAGAAGGACTAAAAAATAGAAACAACTGCTGGGTATGATGACGTATGTGATCCTACCACTAAGGAGGTGGAGGCAGGAAGATAAAGGGTTGAAAGCCAGGTTACATAGTGAGTTTCAGGCTAACCTGGGCTACATCAGACCTTGTCTCAAAGAAACAAACAAGAAAAATCAAGAGAGAGACATGTACAAATGACAAAATAGTGCTAGGAAAGTGCTGGAAAGCAGTACCAGAACGTGCCTGGATTCCCTGAGGTGGCAAAGCCTCTATAATGAGAGCATAACTCATACAGAAGGAGGCACAGGCTGGCAGATGAGTGGCTTTCTCCAGACACTTTCCTTCTCCATTGGGTGGTTTTTCCATGCAATGTATTAACGCTTTGGGTGGTTTCATTGTACCCCCACACTCCCAATACTTCCTGATGGTCTCTAAGGAGGTGAAACTGACCAGTGGTGTGTGTGAAGGGTCGGGTGCAGGCTTCAGGATCAGGGGAACAAGGCGCTTTACTCTTGGTTTGGCCACTGGGCCTTAAGTTGCTCTTTCATCTTAGGAGAAGCTTGATAAGCTCTACCTTCCCTGATGGAGTCTGTGATTCGATCAGACAATGAATGGAGAACTCGGTCCTGTGCTCGGTAGGCACAGTGCTGACACTCCTAAGGATGCCAAAGACAGTGTGCAGACCCACCCAAGGCTTCTGCCTCTGGAGCTGGGACTAGACAGCTCTGTTCCTCCACACGTTTATTTTTAGAAGTACTTCTATTTTCTCTATCATCAGTTCTTTAAGGTAAAAAGTAGTAAGCTTTCATTACTTGACAACAAAACAGCCAGACAGTTGTTCTGGTATCATTTATTCATTTTTCACCACTGACTAACCTATTAACGGGTGACATTTCAAAAGTCTTAGTGTTGGCTGGAGAGATGGCTCAGAGGTTAAGAGCACTGACTGTTCTTCCAGAGCAACCACATGGTGGCTCACAACCACCTGTAATGAGATCTGGTGCCCTCTTCTGGCCTGCATTCACACATGCAGACAGAACACTGTATACATAATAAATAAGTAAATCTTTGGGGTTGGGGATTTAGCTCAGTGGTAGAGTGCTTGCCTAGCAAGCACAAGGCCTTGGGTTCAGTCCTCAGTTCTGGAAAAAAAAAAAAAAGACAAAATAACAATCAAAAGTCTTAGTGTCTGGGAATGCAGCGTATGCTCAGTGTGCACAGGCTGTACGTAGGTCTGCAGCCCCCAGTCCCTGTGTTCAAATGACTGGAGCACTGGTCTGTCCGTCACTTTTCTCTGTCTGTCACTATTTCATCTCTCTCTCTCTCTCTCTCTCTCTCTCTCTCTCTCTCTCTCTCTCTCTCTCTCTCTCTTTGAGACAGGGTTTCTCTGTGTAGCTTTGGTGCTGTCCTGGATCTCACTCTGTAGACCTGGCTGGCCTCAAACTCACAGAGATCCACCTGCCTTTGCCTCCCGAGTGCTGGGATTAAAGGCATGTGCCACCGCTGCCCGGCTCACCTCTTTTTTTAAAGACAGCATTTCAAATATTCCTGGCCTGACTTCACTAGACTGCTGAGAATGATTGTGAACTCTGGCTCACTCTGCTTCTCTTTTCCAAGAGCTGGGACTACAGAGGCGTGCCAAACATCTTTCTCTGATGCTATTTGAAATAAGTACTGGATTGTATCATTCCTCATAGTGGAATTGATGGAATGCTTCATTTATCTTCTTTGAACACCACTGCTATCTACTACAGGCAAAACACTGGGCATGCTTACTGTTCTCACAGAACCTATCATCTAAATTGGTAGAAGAAATAATGAAAGTATGAATAAATGCAAGCACAGGGTGAAGTGTAAACACAACTAAAGAGCAATGGAGGACTTTACAGAGATTTCCCAGGAGGTCACAACCACAGTAGGAGTGGAGGTGCTGTCTCTACAGTGGCCAGAGGACATCCTCTGCCTTCCACACTCAAAATTCCACCATCCTCACCGACAGAGAACTCTCCATTGCTCCTACAGTGTCTCACACCAACACCACCCCTCTGACACCAAATCAGAATGTTACATAATGACCTGACATTGAGGAGCCCTGCTGCACAGACAGAATACCTGTGAACACACAGGGACATTACTTGTAGACAGAGGGTAAATGGCTCAGGTTTTCAGTTCACAGGTTCTAAACTATTACACAGACAGGGTACATTCTGGACACATGAATGTACTGTTGTCCTTACCTCAATGAGACAGAAAATGATAATCAAAACTGTCACGACTCCAGTTACAGATACTGCCAAGATGACTTTGTTGTTATAGCTGAATCCTGGAACTTGTTTTGCACGCTGGAATATATAAAATAAGTGAATGGACATTTGTGTGGTTGTTAAAAAGTAATAAAGAAAAAAGAACGAGAGAAGGTGAAGGCTAGCTGTGCATGGTAACTTATGTATAGAATCTAGCATTTGGAGGTGAAGCTAGGAGGACTGACAGGAGTTCAAGGACAACCTAGAACACCAGGTGAGTTCCAGGCTACCCTGGATTAACATTAAGACTTTGACTCAATAAAACTAAGAGCTGGGCTTGGCAAGGTGGCACACACTTTTAATCCCAGCACTCTGGAGGCCGAAGCAGGTGAATCTCTGTAAATTCAAGGCCAGCCTGGTCTACACAGCATTTCCAGGCTACATAGTGAGACACTGTCTCAAACAAAACAAAACTCCCCAACCAAACAATAAACAAAAGCAAAACTATGGGCTACAGCATATAGCTTAGTGATCAGGACCTTGCATATTATGTATACAAAGGTTCTTAATTTAATCCCCAATACTATAAAACAAAATGATAGTAAGAAAAAAACGCTAATAAAAATTCTCTACTTCAGTAGCTCGCTGATTCTAAAAGAACATACCCAATCGAACATGCTACCTATCTAATGCAATTATTATATTTTGTGTTTTAGGTTGGCTTCTGTCAATAAATTTAGAAGCACTGTGGGAATCACTGTCTCAGCTGGGCTAGAGTTGTGTGGCCAATACAAGATCTGGAGTTGGGAGCCCCTGGTCCTTCTGCTTGAATGACTGAGAAGGCAGGGGCCCCATGTTCTGGCACTGTTCTCACCTGACTTGGTTCCAGGTGGGATTCTGAGGTCTCATTGAGGTAGTTCTCATTTTTCCACTGCTCTGTATCCCATTCGGTCCTGGAAAACTTGAATTCTTGTTGCTCACTGAGAAGCTTCATCAGGAGCCCTGTTCTGGAGATGAGCTTGGCACAGGACAGTTGCACTTCGGTGTCAGTGCAGTCCATCTTCAAAGTCCTGATAACATGAGAAATAAGCTTCCTCACGTCATTGTTGGGGATGAGGGGCTGCAGCTGCTTGTTTAGATGAG
Source organism: Peromyscus eremicus (assembly GCF_949786415.1). Classification (NCBI taxonomy): domain Eukaryota; kingdom Metazoa; phylum Chordata; class Mammalia; order Rodentia; family Cricetidae; genus Peromyscus; species Peromyscus eremicus. Next base: position 85,790,552 of record NC_081423.1, read on the forward strand.
ATTCAAAGTGTTCACCTGGTGACATCACCAATGGGTACTCATATTCTTTGAAATGGGAATGTTTCTGAGACCCCAAGATGAATTCTAAATGTGGCTCACTGATTTGCTTAACTGTTGGAATTACATAGGATGTAGGCACATTAGAATATACAACAGGATTCTCAGAGGGTACGTTTTCTGATGCAGCTTCTTCAGGCATCATGGCGGTTGGTTCGAGGATGTTTTCTTCAGTATTATCTGTTGCAGCCTGATTTTCTTCGAGCGGTTTTTCTGTAGAAGGTTCTAAAGCAGCATATACTTCTGAAATAGGCTTTTCTGTATAACTCAGGTCTCCTAAAGATGAAAAGACCCCTCCAGCAGGGGAATTTACCAGGCTCCTCACTACAGAGGATGCTGGTTTCTTTGCAATCAACTGGAAATGAGATTTTTTCTTCCTAAGGTTTCGATGTCTCTCTTCAGACTGTAAATTAGGATTAGACCCCTTCGTTCTTTTCACATTGGCATTTGCACTTTCTAAAACATAAATGGTGTAAGACAAGTCTTTTCGTCTGTCTATAAACTCAGGTAGAGACTTTGTAGTGGGAGCCTCGTCCACCAGGGACGGTTCTGGGGAAGAAGACACTGCCTCCCTGTGTTCCTTTGGGAGCAAGGGCTCTGAGTGGAAGGAACTTCCCACTGACTTCCTGGGCTTCTGCCCCAGATGGAGCTGCTGCAGCTCTGTTGTGGGTGGGCTCCTGAGCTGCCCGTCTTTGGCGATGTTCTCCACAGGTGCGTGGTCACTCTGCTTGCTCCACAGGCTCTTGGCACTCACGTCCTTGAAATGCCTTTTCTGTATGCTTCCTGTCCCCTTGAGCACTCTGTTCATCCTGTGGAGCCTTTTCTCTGCCTTCTCAATCTCAAGACTGCTTTCCTCTGCCTGGGCAGGTTCCCATCTCTTTTCAAATATTTCTCGCTTAAATTTTTTACCTAAATTATTATACTTCTCCTTCTGTACAACAGTTTTCCCTTCCTTTTTAACCTCATTAATTTCTGCATCTAACAAATTTTCTAGAAAATAAAGTTTATTCAATTTATTTTTGTAAGTGAAGTTACCGGACTCGGATTCATTTTTAAGAGGAAGACTTTCTGTATCATTCTGCACAGATCCCAAGGAATTATCTGAATCTTGTTCATGAGAAAACAGCAGTTTAATGTATGGTAACATTGTTGATACTACATCTTCCAGATTTCCCTCAGAGAAATATGGCAATATGTAATTTAGTGCACTCATAACATCATTTTCATCACTAAAGTTGATCTCTTCTTCCATGGAGCTGGAGTAATTGGCATTTTCTTTGTCTGAATAGCCCTTCTCTGGTTCAATAATGAGTTCCATGGTGGTGTTCTCCTTCCGGGTCTGCAACACCTTCATGAAAGGTCCTTCTGGGTTCCCTATAGATGCTTCTTCAACTATCAAAAAGGAAGAGATTGCCTTTAGTCAGAGAATACTTTAGCCCTTTCTCAGTCCACATCCATACACTGTAATCAAATAAATTATGAGCCAGCAAATACTGGTGTGCCATTAGTGTTTGTGGGGAAATAAACCTAATCTTAATCCTGTGAAATGACAGGAGCAGAAAGAGAGAGTGTCACTGGCAAAGCAGCCACCTACTGGGAACACTACACACTGTGCACACAGGAAGTCTATTAAGACAGCCAATGGATCAGTAGAGACCCTGGGCCTTAAGACAAAGCCAGCCTCTCTGCAAGTCTGACTGACCTGCAGAGAACCTCCTCAGGTTCCTACACATTCACATCATCCTGCCTCAGAGTCCAGAGGCCCATTAGGCTTCCTCTCTCCATCTTTTCAATGTGCCCTGGGTTGACACACCCCACAGCTGACCACGATGATTGACATCCTTTGAGGGGAGTGAGGGCAGAAATGCTAAAGCAGCTGCCTCTCATTCACATCTGGATGAATGTTCTTCTCTACCTACCCACCAATTTCTTCCTGTAGGCTCTGTTGCCATGTATTCTAGCTCCTGGAACAAAAGCATCCTTTCTGTGTATCTTCCTAGTTCTTCCCTTATATTTGAGGGGAGGGGGTTATAAAGTATATGTGAAGACACGTTTAATGTCCTGGGTTTATCCTTATGTACAATCCATTTACAGAACAACAGCAATTTCTGGATAAATATTACTCAAAGTCATAAAATGTCCAAGGTCAGAGCTATTTTTGTCTGAGGCCTATTCTCATTCATTGCTCATTATTCTAGCTCCTTATGGGAACAAATCAAAGCTTCTGGTAGTATGAAGGTCAAGTGGACCACTGTGTAGCTGTGTTTCTTTCCCAGGAGAATTAAGAGGATTTTGGGTGGTAGCGAGGGCCCAAGGGAGCGGTGAAAGGAAAAATGTGGGTCTGTGGACAGCCTAGAATTAGGGAGAGATAACTCAAGCATGAGGTGACAGCAGTTGACACTTCTGATGTGTAAAAGAAGGGAAATGCTTGCCATTTCTGGGGAAGAAGAGAATAATGTAATTGGTTAAAACTTTTTTTTAATTAAAAATAAGTAACATCTTATTTATATAGATAGTCAAATGCTAATTCTATTTATCTTCCCCAGACCAAGGCTAAAGACATGCATTCAAGTTATTCAGACAAGAAAACTGTCATATTTCGGGGTGAAGTTAATGCTAACAAACTAATATATAGAAAAATATTTTAGGGCTGAGCACAAGCTATTCCATGGAGCTAAATCCTGGTTCCCTTTTAAAATAAAAAAAAATGAGATAGATTCTCTTTCAATTGCTTAGTCTGGCCTTGAACTTAGTTCATCTTACTTCAGCCTCCTAAGTAGCTGGGATTACTGCCACATGCCACCACATTCAGTTTAGAAAAACACTTAAAATTACCTGAATGATCTGGTGATAGAAAGGCCTGAGGTTAAAAGCAAGTAGAGAATTGGTCAGTGTCGACATGGAAGAGCTCTTTGCTCCATTATCGGAGTGAGGCAGCACTCACTGGTCATATAGAATAGAAGCTCTCAGATTCTAAATAAAAAGGTATCACTTATAAAATTACAAAAGGAAACTAAACACAATCCATCTAGAGATGTCCAAAAGGCAGGAGTCATTTGAGACTGATGTCCACAAAGCCAGCGTACAGAGTGCGGTGCACTACATGCCTGTGTGATCATGGGAAGCAAGGTACCAGGCAGACAGCATCGTGCAGAGTCTGTGGTCCTTTATGTTATCCCTCCCCCATTCACTCCTTTCTCTTGCTCTTTCTGCAAATGGAACAGTTCTATTTTTCAATCATGCAGTAATAGCTGAGAGCCCAACTTTCAGCAAAGAAGTTATAGATGAATGAATAAAAATAAGCAATTATTTTCAGTTAATACTTTTCATAATTAGTTAAAAATTAAGGCATAAAATTAGAAACATTTATCAGGAAGAGACTCACGACAATGTGTGGTGTTTATCAGACATCCACTATGACAATGCACTTTGACTGTCTTGCAGACAATCTCAATATCAGTTTTATATTTGCAGAGGCAGCAGACCATGTGTTTAGGTAAGATCCTATAAACAGAAAGACAGAACATTGGTTTACTGGAAAAGCCTTACTGAGGTGCAGAAGAGGCAGGCCAAGGCCACCACAGGGTTGAGGAGGAAGGAATTCTTGAGGCACGTGGCGTGGGCAGTTGGGTGGGGACTCAAAGGCAAATTGCTGCTCTCTGAAATTGAAAATCATCACGGAGGAGGACAGAGGTGCTCAAAGAAGAGCGAGTGTCAGGGTGGGTTTGTGCCTAAAACAAAGGTGACAGGAACAGAACCAGGTGACATGGATGGAGGAAGCCTCTCCTCCCAGCTCAAGTCTCACTCGGTTGGTCATGAACAGGAAGAAGGGCCTGGGCAAGCCTCCAACCTAGGGATACTTTTCCCTATTCCTGTTATTGGAATATTAGAGATTATGCAAGGCCTAAAATAGCCTACTTTAACCCATACTTCACGGTTAACTGGCAGCATGGATCACTCTGACCAAATCTGGATTATTTTTGTGTTCCAATGAATAAGGGCTGTGGTGCAGCTCTTTGGTATGGTGTTTGTGAAGCAGTACAAGGACCTGGATTTGATCACACACACACACACACACACACACACACACACACACACACACACACACTTTGGGAGACACAAAGAGAAAGTGAGAACAAAGGAGGGATAATAAATAATACAATGTAAAGAGAATCTGAATTCCTAATGATACTCAAAAAGAAAAGCAGGGTAGGTCTTGAAGAAAACACTAGCTAACTGATGTGGAAGAAAATTTTGCAACTACCAAGTAATAATTAGTTCCAAAAAGGTTATCAAAACCAGTCAGGTGAAAGATGTTTGAGAGTAGGACCTTTAAGGTCTCAACAATTCCATAGGTTCATTCTCCCTCCTTCCTTCCTATCTCTTCCCCCTTCTCTTCCTGTGTTTGTTTTTTGAGACAAGGTCTCTCTATGTAGCACTGGCTGTCCTGAAACTTGATATATAGACCCTGCTGGCCTCAAACTCATAGAGATCCATGAACTCCTGCCTCCTAAGTGCCACAGCCAGTCTCTAGTTATTCTCAAATTACAACATATAAAACCAATAATTTGAAGATCTTCAACATTCCCCTTTACATGTGATCAAACTCAACATGACAGGTCACTTTAAGTCCCATCAAGAAGGCAGTACAGATATCTGACCTGAATTACTCACAAGAAAACAGACAAATCTAGACTGGAATGCCAATTCATGGCTCATGAAAAAGGAGTTAAAATGTCTTGATTCAAAACCAAAAACATGAGAGGTAACACCTGCCATATAATTGATCTTGAATCAAAACGAAAGATGTAAAGGATATTATTGACTTACGGCCAAAATGAAGTGAATGGACTCAACCTCCCTCACTCAAGACCATAAAACAAATACTGAAAACCAAACAAAACCAGGGTGCTATTTTGTTTTTGTTTTATTTGTGGGGGTGGTGGTAAAAAGCAAAGAGAGCTTATTTAATGTGGCTACATTGGAGACAACAAACACTAAAAGAACCTTGTGATAACAAGTTCATCTTCAAGAACTGACATGAGTGTTAGATCTAGGTGGGGGAGAGGAAGGGACTATGCATAACTCAGCAGTCCTGATCAAGGTGTGGTCTGATTAATCATTGTTTCAATTCTAGTACTTCTAGGGGGTCCTTAAGAAGCTATTATTGCCGGGCAGCGGTGGTGCACGCCTTTAATCCCAGCACTTGGGAGGCAGAGCCAGGCGGATCTCTGTGAGTTCGAGGCCAGCCTGGTCTACAGAGTGAGATCCAGGAAAGGCACAAAGCTACACAGAGAAACCCTGTCTTGAAAAACAAAAACAAAAACAAACAAACAAACAAAAAGAAGCTATTATAGTCCCATTAATAATTTCTGTGTGTATCCCTACCACAATGACGAACTTCTCCATTTGGAAGTAATCTAGCCCTATGTGCGTGAACTGTTTTGAGGACTGCTGTCCAGAGGATGACTGTTAACCCTGCACAGGGCAAGAGTGAGAAGACTCTGTGTCCAACATGTCTACAGTGATAAAATGTAGTGACCATGAACTAAAATCTCTGAAACTTGGGACTCAGGAAACTTTCCTTCTATTTAGTTGTCTTTCTCGGGTATTTTGCCACAGTGAAAAGCTGACTGCACACTAACTTACTACTCTGGAAAATTTTCTGTTGCCAGGAGGGAAACACAAAGTAACCAACAGTAGACTATTTGATGACAGACAGAACCAGAGCTGGAAAACGGGAAAATCAAAGTGGCGACAGTTCACAGGACAGAGTATCATAAGGTAAGAGGCACACAGAGAAAAAACAGAACCATGAAGGGAGACAGCTCAAGTATTCAGCAAAGTACTGAGTACTGCATGTGTTTGAAGAAACTGCTGACAGTCAGGAAAAGAACTGCCAACTGGGTTATAAAGAAAAATAATTTAGTTTGGTATGTCGTTATAAATCCTCTCTGTTCACACACGCAAATGACAGATGGCCGCAGGGCACTCACACATACCAGGAAGGAGAACTGATGACTGACGGCCACAGGGCACTTAGAATGTGTCTTGGGAGTTATAAATCAGCAGCTCTAAAGGTTGCTTCATATTCCCACCTCACAAATCTCCAAAGATAGAATCAAAACGGTGAGACCCTTCTGAGTAACAACAGCCATACCTGGGAGCACACTTATGGGAATAACAAAATCTATAACGCCCCCAACTAAATTCACAGTGTTTGGAGTGAAAAGCTTAACATGCACAAAAGCAAGTAAATCGCACACCTTTACCGTCAGCATTGGAGGCAGAGGGAGGTGGAGCTCTGTGAGTTTGAAGCCAGTCTAGTCATTAGAGCGAGATCTAAGACAGCCATGGCTACATAGTAAGACCATGTGTTGGGGGATTTTTTGTTTGTTTGTTTTTTGTTTTTTGGAGACAGGGATTCTCTGCGTATTTTTGGTGCCTGTCCTGGAACTCACTCTGTAGACCAGGCTGGCCTCGAACTCACAGAGATCGGCCTGGCTCTGCCTCCCGAGTGCTGGAATCAAAAGTGTGCACCACCACCGCCCAGTTTGTTGTGGGATATTTTGAACTTACTCTGACTCTTCTGAGACTGACAAAAGTTTACCTTGAATCAGAGGGTGGAGCTAGCTACTAGCTGACCAGAACTAATCATAGAGGTTTTGGAGGACCCAGGATATAGAGAGAGCCACAGGAAGTAGTAGACACAGGGCTTAGAAGGAGGGGGCTTAGAAAGACTTGCATACCCTTTTTGGATTGAGAAAGGAGAGAAAGAGAGGTTCTTCACCACTTCTCTGACCCTGAGGCAGATGCTGGCTGTCATTCAGTAGGCCCTTGCCCTCACTTCCTGCCATGCGGCTTTCTCCTGCACATCCCCACGTCCACTTTTCAGGCAGCTTACTCTCTCTCCTCGAAGGTTGTGGGCTTTCCGTGGACCCCTTCCTCAGGACACCTCCACACCTGCTCACACCTGCTCACACCTGCTCACACCTGCTCAGTCTGCTGCTGCACTGCCATTGCCGTACAACCTCAGACACAGGCTACATGTGAGCAGCTGCAAGTGCCCTCTGCCCGGCCCATGCAGCACAGCAGCTTCCCACTGCGACTCCAGGGCCCACTGTGCTAGCCTGGCTGCCTGGGCACCCCGAAACTGACCCCCACCACCACACACACATAGTCAAGCACAGCTGCTGTAGAAAAACTGAGAAGCCAGCAGATCTGGTGAGACACCTGGGAATTCTTAAGGAAGATTTAGTCTCCTTAAGAAAAAAGTATTTCCCACATTAAGAATGGGGAACAGTATTATGATACAGGGAGTTAGGACACTGTGTGGTTCCACAATGGATGGTTTGAAAATGAAAAAAAATCAATGAAGGGATAATCAACTTAGCTGGGATTGACATAATGTCGATTATAATTATTATCAGTTTGGTAATTCATGTTTTATCCTTAAAAAAAGTGGTTTGATATCGGTTCCAAATGTCCAAATTGACTGATACAATACAATCCTTAGAAAGACCTACAAATGAAACTAAGAAAAATATTCACACAGAGATAGAGGAATTTAGAGCAGAACCTACTGCACCATTGCATTATAAAACTAAAGAGGGGAGGCCCAAGGTTATTAGAAAACCAATATTCAGTTACCACACAAAAACAACCATCAGATGATAGGCACCCCCAAGGCTACCAGAAGTTAACTGGGATCCTGTAGAAATGTTAGATTTGAAGAGATTTAAGGAATAAGTCATTTCATATAGTATGCATTCACCCTTTGTGAAGCAAATGTTAAAATCATAGACCACTCAGAATAGAATTATCCCATAAGACTGAAAAAATTAGCTACAGCAAAAGAAGCTGGTCCTCAGTTACAATGGAAAACATGGCGTAGGGAGGAAACTAGGATCATAGAACAATGAAGTAGGGCTAGGGGCATGGAAATTTCCCAAAACTAGCTTCTCCATGAAGGTGAGTATGCTGATTTGCAAAGACAGTTTAGATTTGATGATCACACCTTGGCCCTATGCTGTACAGAAACTTTGAATGCTTGGGATAGGGTTGAAGAATCAGGAAAGGTGACTGATTCATTTACTAAAATTATACAAGGCCCCCAAAAAACCCTTCACTCATTTTTTTTTCACAAAGATTGACTTCAGCTGTAAATAAAATGATATCAGACCAAGAAGCTAACAAATATTAATTAAATCTTTGGCTTTTAAAAATGCTAATTCAGAATGCAAAAGGGTGATTAAGCTTTTAAAGGCAAGATCAGCAGAACCCATAGATGAATGGATCCAAAATACAGTTGATATTAGATCTCACACTTAGGATAATAATTGCATAGGAGAAGTAATTTCTAAAAATTTTAAGAAAATTCAAAAGGTCAGATATTTTAATTATGGCAAGCAAGGTCATCTGAAAAGGGGTTGTAGACAGGCCTTCCTAGAAACAATGTTTTTTCTAGAGGTAGTCCAAACAGAAGCCCAGGCAGAAGGTGTGGCAAAGGCCAACACTGGACTAATGAATGCAGATCAACAAGGGACAGGCAAGGTAACCCTTTGCCATCATGAAATGCCTTAGGGGGCCTCTTGCAGGCCCCAATATCAAATTGAGTTCAATCATTCCTTATCAGCATTGGTGAAACTCATCCACAGAGCAATTAAAAGACTTAAGGCTTGTTGTTAAAAATCATACTGCTCTGGATGCAGAACAGCTTCAGTAGATAAAACAAAATTTTCAGGAGAGACCATAAATCAAGTATTTTTACAAACTTCTTTAAATGATCAAAGACCAAAGCTAAAAATACAAGTAAATGACATTGTAATTAAATGTTTACTAGACACAGCGTGGATGTAACAATAATTTCTCTAACATTTTGGCATCCAGTTTGGCCTCTTCAGGAGGTAAATATTCAGCTTCTAGGAATTGGAACTTTACATCAGGTAAAACAAAGTACAAGGAGCATCGAACGTATAGGGCCAGAAGAACAGGTAGGGAAATTAAAGCCATATTTAATTTCCTAATGGCTAACATAGCAATGAATTTATGGGGATGTGATTTGTTACAGCAATGGAAAACCCAGACTAACATTCCTCCAATCTCAGAAACAAACCATAAAATAAAGAATGCTTCTGAGAAAAATATTAAAAGGTATTACCAAGAACAGTCACGGACTGTTCAGGTTGTACATAAACAACACACAAAAACTGGTGATCTTTCAAAGGTACCTACAGCCCTACCTTTAAAATGGTTAACTGAAAATCCTGTCTGGGTGGAACAATGACCTTTAACATCAGAAAAATTATGTGTATTAGAACAGCTGGTACAGGAGCAGCTAAATGCTCAACATATTTAAGAATCAACCAGCCCTTGGATTCTCCTATATTTGTCATGAAAAAGAAAGAAATTTCTGGTTAATGGAAAATGGTAACAGATCTAAGAGCCACTAGTAAGATGATTCAGCCAATGGGCTCTTTATAGAGAATTTCCTTGCCTTCTTTATTACCTAAAGGATGGTCTATTACAGTAATTGATTTAAAGACTGCTTTTACTGTACCTTTACAGAAACAGGATAGAGAAGATTTTGCCTTCACAGTACCTATTTATAATTCCTAGCCTGTTAAAAGGTATCAGTAGAAAGTTCTTCTATAAGCGATGTTAAACATTTCCACTTTGTGCCAATATTTTGTATAACAGTCATTGGAAATATTCATAAACAGTTTCCTCAGTCAATGGATGATATCTTCCTAGCTGATTCAGATGCAGACACCTTAGAGAAAATGTTTAAAGAAGTAAAGAAAATTTTGCCTTGTTTGGAATTATAAATTGCTCCTAAAAAAATACAAAGAGGAGATTCTATTAATTGAGTAGGATATAAGATATCTTTACAAAAAATTCAACCACAAAAAGTACAAATCAAAATAGATCAATTACAAACTCTTAATGATTTTCAAAAATTGCTGGGAGATAATAACTGGCTATGACCCACAATCAAATTAACTACTCATAAAAACTAAGTTATTTCAAACTTTACAAGGTGATAAGGACTTAAATAGTTTAAAAAATTATCAGCTGAGGCTGAGAGAGAATTGGCTTTGGTAGAAGAGAAATCACAGGATACACATATGTATCGCTTGAATCCAGAGCTTGATTGTATCCTAGTCACACTACTGTCTACTCATTCTCCTACAGGAATTCTTATGCAGAGAGATGATAGTATCATAGAATGGATATTTTTTACCACACAAAGAGAGTAAAAAAAAAAGACCTATGTAGAAAAGGTTTCTGAATTGATTCTGAAAGGAAAATTGAGACTTCGCTAATTAACAGGAATAGACACAACAGAAATTGTGGTACCTTTTTACTAATGCTGAAATTTCCTCATTATGGGCAGAAAATGAACATTAGCAAAGAGCTGTCAGTAATTTCTTGGGAGAGAACAGCAACAAATATCCCAAAAACAAGAGACTTCAGTTTATAAAAAGGACTAATTGGATCCTTCCTCACACTGTATGAGGAACACCAATTTCTGGAGCCCCTACATTCTATACTGATGCAAATAAGTCAGGAAAAGCAGATTATAAGTCAGGAAATTTAAGTGAAGTGGCTAAAAGCCTTTATGATTTGATTCAAAGTCAGCATTATATGCTATTCTCATGGTATTATTAGATTTCCCAGAACCTCTTAATATAGCTCCTGACTCAATTTGCATAAAGAGTTGTTTTACATATTGAAACTGCTAAACTTATTCAGATGATTCAGAATTAACTTCGTTATTTATTCAATTACAAGAAATAATCAAAAATAGAAACCATCCATTGTATATAACACATATCAAATAGCATATGGTTAAAGGTAATGATGAAATTGATCAGCTATTGGTAGGAATTGTGCTAGAAGCCTCAGAATTTCAGAAGAAACACCATGGTAATAGCAATGGTTTGAAAAAAGATTTTTCTATCACTTGGCAACAAGCCAAGGTAATTATAAGGAAATGTCCTACTTGTTCTTTGTATAACCAAACTCTACTACCTGCAGGAAGTAACCCAAAAAGTAACCAAAGAAATAAAATTTGACAAATGGATATGTTTCATTTTTGTGGAGTTTGAAAAATTAAAGTATGTGAACCATACCATAGATAAATATTCAAGATTTCAATGGGCAATGGCTTTGAGTTCTGAAAAAGGCTGATTCTGTAATTACACATTTATTAGAAGTTATGGTCATTATGGGAATACCTGAACAAATTAAGACTGACAATGTTTCAGCATATGTCTCTAGTAAAATGAAACCGATTTTTGCATATTGCAACATAAAGGATATTACAAGTATACTACACAATCCTAGAGGACAAGCAGTTATAAAAATATCTAATCATACTTCAAAAGAAATGCTCAATAAACAGAAGAGGATAATGAAGACCCTCAGAGACAGATTGCACAATGCTTTATTAACTTTCAATTTTTTAAATGCTAATGAGAAAGGAACAACAGCTGTGGAGAGACAATAAATAGTAGAAAAAAACTGCTGAACTCAACCAGCCTGTATACTCTTAGGATGTGTTGATCTCAGAATGGAAACCAGAATATGTGTTATGTTGGGGAAGGGGTTTTGCTTTTATTTTTCACAGTAGAAAAAAAGCTATAGATACCATCAAGATTGGTAAAGAGTAGATTCAAACAAGAGAGACTTCTTGATTAGGAGAGGCGATAGTTCATCAAACATCGTGGCCATTCAATCTAAACTAACTTAAAAGGCTATCAAGCCAGGCGGTGGTGGCATATGCCTTTAATCCCAGCACTCGGGAGGCAGAGGCAGGCGAATAGCTGTGAGTTCGAGGCCAGCCTGGTCTACAGAGCAAGATCCAGGACAGGCACCAAAACTACACAGAGAATCCCAGTCTCAAAAAACAAACAAACAAACAAACAAACAAGTCACATAGAGCATTAATTCTAGAAACAGGCTTCATCTAGCTTCCTGTAGGTGATTTCGGGCTTGAGTCTGAAGCAGGTAACTAGTTTGTGCACTCTGCATGTACTTAACAAATTATGGTCCTTTAACCTCCCAGAGATCTGCTGCATATGACATTTTAAAAAGTTTAAGTTTTCTGCAGTGATCCATGACCATTCCTGGCAGTAACAGTTGAGGTCTCTAAGAAGATGATGGGGTCCCACAACAACGAATCCACCTGGATTGTAGTAATGCCACTAAGCTGACAAACACCACCCAAAGATCAGCTTTGGACTACAAACTACTCAGGACAACTTAACATCAGTTAGCTAAGATGGTCCAGCCTTGTAGACTACTCCAATCAGGACTGCAGATAAGCCCTGCACTTTCCCATCACACAGAGACTGGACAACAGCTAGCTCTCCTAGGACTTGACCACTGTCTCAATTTTCTTGGGGTAGCTTAAAGATGCAGTTACCACCAGACAGCAGGAAGTAATTTTAAGAACATGACACCCACATTCCCAAATGGTGGTGTGAGTGGTTTTTGGTCTTTCAGTGGATTATGGATATTTGTCATCATTTGGGGGAGGGGTTGGTTGCAAGTTGTTATTGGTCATAGTCAGGGAGGAAACTAAGCAAAGGAGATTAGATTCTGAGATCTCGTTCTGAAAAGAAAAATGGGAATATAGGAATGACAAAATGGGAATATAGGATGGTAGGATAAAAGGGTAGATTATTGAATCTTTTAAACTAAAAAAGCAAATACTAATCTTAAATATTTTACATCTGTATGAATTTTTGTATATTGATGCAAATTTAAGGTTATTTTTGTTATACTGTATATATGTTTCTACTCTTGTTTAAGGTATTGTACCTATGCAGCCCATTCAACAACATAATGTAAAATTCTGGTCCTTGAAAGCTGTTGTTACTATTTAGGATAATTAAGAAATACAGGTTAGTAGCTAATCATCTAATAATCAAATCTATGGCCCTGTTATGTATATTTTCAAGGTCAAACAGATATATTTTAGATAGACAGATGGTCTTCAAACACTTCAGGAACCTACAAAATATGGCACTTAAGGTTTTTTGTTGTTGATGTTTGGCTTGGTTTTGGTTTTGGTGACTGGGTTTCTCTGGAACTACTTCTGTAGACCAGCCTGGCCTGGAAAAAGAGATCTGCCTGCCTTTGCCTCCCAAAGTGCTGGTATTAAAGGTGTGTGCCACCACTACCCAGCCATTAAGATGTTTTAATAACAAGGCTTTTCTTGACAGAGAGACACATCTGCTTATGGAAGCACTAATTTACTTCAAAAAAGGATGGGCCTCAAAGAACCTCCATATGGAGTTTGCTTTCATTGTGGCAAAGTTAGTTACTGGGCAAGAAACTGCCCTTGCCTCAACTAGTCAGAGTATACTGTCCAAATTGAAAAAGACAAAAAAATAGAGACTGCCGAATTTTGCTAAGACAAAGTACGAAAGTCCTTCAAAATTCTTGCTTCACAGAAAAGTCTGTAAGATAGTCTAGGCCTGTAGGCTGAAGATGGATATCCCAATGTTGCAGAGGACTGTCTAGGCAGCCAGATGTCTCTGTTGTTTCTATAGTTTTGGAAACTGTTTGCTCTGTACTTCCTGCTTTCTCAGGTAATATTATATCTTTCTGGGGTCTTTGATGGGGCTGAGGACTAGATAGTTACAGTTACAGTTTTCCTTGTTACCAAATTCAGAAAGAAACTCACAAAAGAGGTGTAAAGTATACAAGATTGAGAGACATAAAAGCTTAAGCTTGTTTATCTAAAAAAAATGTTTTGAGGTCTAAAAAGATGGTTTTGGGTTGCTAATACAAGTTAGGAAAGAAAGTGAATTAAGTATGAAACTTTGGACTCACCAAGATAGGATAGATAATGAAGTGTTTTCTCTGAATTTGCCAGATGCAAATGGACTGCACACTGTGAATGTAATTCTTAGTTGATAATGATTCTTACTGTATATAGTTTTAGTGTGTTAAGAGTTAATACCTTCCCTTTTTATTTAGACAAAAAGGGAAAATGTTGTGGGATATTATTGCACTCTGACACTCCTGAGACTGCCAATCAAGTTCACACTGATCAGAGGGGAGAGTAGTTACTAGCTGAACAGAATTAACCATAGAAGTTTTGGAGGACACAGGTCATATAGAGAGACACAGGAAGTGGTAGGAGGGGTTTAGAAAGATTCTCAGGCCCTTTAAGAGTTCACTGAGGCTTTTACAAGTCACTCCCACCTTGAGTCATAAAGAAGGCCTGACAGTAACTGCCTGGTGCAGTACTTATCCTCTTTTATGACCCTGAAAAAATTCAAGCCTTGTGACCTTGCTTTGGCCAGAGAATTGTTGATTGTATGGGTATATAACCTGAGAACTTTGGTAAAAAGGAGGACATCAGAGAGAACAAGATGGAACAATAAAGAAACATGGATAGATAGAACATGGTGTAAACAGATTCATTACTTCGCCCTCTGATTAGTTTTTCCTTGCTTATTGAACCCTGTGGTGATATTTTATTTGTGCACCCCAATAAAGCTTATCTGGAGATTACAGGAAAAAGCCAACCACTATATTAAACACAGAAGTCAGGCAATGGTAGCACACGCCTTTAATCCTAACATTCAGGAAGCAGAGATCCATCCGGATCTCTGTGAATTCAAAGCCACACTGGGAACAGAGACAGGTGTGATGGCATATGCCTTTAATCCCAGCAATAACCATGGAGGTCTGTAGGTCTGTACAGAGAGACAGGAAGTGATGTAGCTGGGCGGAGAGAGAAAGTAAGAGGGCAGAGACAGAAAGGCATATAGGCATGGTTATACAAGAAGTAGGCCTCTCTCTCTTTGGCTGATGATTTCTAGCTGGCTTCTTTCTGCTTCCCTGACCTCTCAGTTTTTACCCCAATATCTGGCTCTGGGTTTTTTTTATTAATAAGACTATTAGGCAATTTGTCTTACAGAATCCTAAAAGAAGGCTTTAAGGCTGGCACCTAAAAGCCTTCATTACCCTTATGCTTTTTTTCTTAGTGATTTTATTATAACATTTTGTTCCTTTTTTTCGAGTCAGTTATATACCTGTGATAGTACATGATTTCAGAGTATCCAAAGGAAAAGGAGTCAGCCATTGTCTTGGCTCTGACTGCAGCACACATGTTTTTGTCCTGAGAGGACTGATAAAATAGTTGGTGGATTCAAAGTGCAGCTCTAAAAAAAAGACAGGGTATTTAAAGTCCAAAATGTCACTTTAATATAAACAGCCACTAGTGTTTCAGGTTGGGTCACCATATTCCTGCACTGACTCACTGTCCATATCTTTAGAGTTGGAGAGTGCTAATGTCATGAGTCCTTTGGGATGGAGTGGGATTCTATTGCTGCTAATTCCTTTCCTGCTCTTGCTTTCTTCCCTGCCTGTAGTTCCTCTTTGTGTTCATCTTGGGTATCACCAGGATGAAGTCCCATTTCTTATCAACAGAGGCTGCTACAGTGTTGACACTTCTGCTCCAGGTCCTTCTGATCTTCCTCAGAAAACTTGCATTTCTCTGTGAGCACATTCACCTGAAGCTGCTTCATAGCAGTAATTCTTCTGGGTAAAGTCTACAGGCATCTGGAAAAGAGTCTTGAAGCTGCTACATGGTTCCTGTCAAGCTAGAGAAGGCATACACTGTGCATCACCTGACCATGAGCTTATCTGTTATTTGAATCTTGAGTAGTTTCTACTCAGTCTTCAGAAACCTCATCTGTAAAACTGTCACCTGCCTCTTGAGAGTTTTTGTTTCTAGAACCAGAGAGCCATGGGGGAACTTGTGCTACCTTGCCCAAGAGGAAAATGTGGCAGGCAGAGATCATGCCAGGCTGGTAGCCACTGCCTGGTTCTTTGCAGCAGGGGCCAGAGTACAGCTGAAAAGAGGGGGCGGGGCAATGCTTGCTGCTGCAGCAAACCCTGACCACTTGGTCCCCCTCTGCAAGACTTCCAGGCTGGTACCCTTCAGACTATTACCTCCATGCCATTCTTACCCACCTGTGCTGCAGTTCCAACAATGGGTAACTCAGACAAAGATTTCTTATGTAAGTCACCAAAAAAAGCACATGCTATAGAAGAAACACTGCTAGAGTTCATCATACATAAAAATTTAAAAACATGTGCTCTTCAGAAGATATTTTATTAGTGAAAACATCAGCCACAAACAGAGAGAAGATACTGACTAAACACATATCTGGGAGAAAGGACTTGTATGCAGAGTACAGAAAGCAAATGACTCAGCAAGGTGGCTCAGTGGGTATTGGCATTTGAATTTGCATTTCCACCAATGCCATATGGTGGAAGGAGACATTTGGAAGTTGTCCTTAGATCTTCACATGTGTGCCATTGCATGTACTCACCACACACATTCACACACACACACACACACACACACACACACACACACACACACACAAATATGCACTCAAAATAAAGAGAGAAAAAGAGATCCTTGGTAAGAAACTGGGTATGGTGGCAAAAGTCCGCAAAGCCAGAAAAGCCAGAATTCAGGAGGAAAGGCAGAAGGATAGCAGCAAGTTCAAGGGCAACCTGGGCTATATAAAAGAGACTCAGTCTCAAAGACAAACCAAAACCGAAGCTCAACAAGAACAAAAACATCCAATTCAGATATGGACACAGGCGTAAATACACACCACTAAAACATACCTGGGTATAACCACACACTCCACAGCACCCGTTATTAAACAAATGCAAATTAGATTATAAGAACACAAACATTACTAGGTATCAGCTAGTAGGAAGACAACTTTTTTTTTTTTTTTTTTTTTTTTTTTTTTTTTTTTTTTTTGAGACAGGGTTTCTCTGTGTAGCTTTCGCCTTTCCTGGAACTCACTTGGTAGTCCAGGCTGGCCTCGAACTCACAGAGATCCACCTGGCTCTGCCTCCTGAGTGCTGGGATTAAAGGCGTGCGCCACCACTGCCTGGCGGAAGACAACTTTTTGTTGTTGTTGAGACAGGGTCTCATATGTATCCCAGGCTAGCCAGGAACTACCTATGTAGCCAAAGATACCTTAATCTTTTATTCTCCTGCTTACACTCTGTGAGTGCTGGGGAGGACAGGTAGTCACCACCATGCCTGGTTTATATCAAACCCATGGCATCATGCATGCTAGGCAAACATTCTACTAACTGAGCTACACCCCTAATCCAAGTAAATGCTTTTAAAAAAAACTGAAAAGTAAAGACCAGGTGAATGGAGCAACTGCCATACACTGCTGATATGTTAAAGACCACACTCAGGGAGAGAAGACAGATTCAAATGGCCACACACTATGGGATATCATTTATGAGATGTGCTGGAAAAGGTAAACTATAGGTTCAGAAATAAGAACAGTAATGGATTAAAGGGTGAAAGGAGTGACTGACTGAAAAGGCACGAAGGGCCTTTGAACTTTTATTACTGCATGTGTGCATGTGTGCATTTGAACACTCACATGGAGGTAAGAGGACATCCTTGTCGAGTTAGCTCTCTCCCTCCACTTTAATGTAGTTTCTAGGAACTAAATTCGGTCACCAGGCGTTCACAGTGCTATGCACTGAGCCACCTCACTGCCCATGATGGGCCTCTTGGGGGCGGCAGAGTGCATGGTTACCTAAGCTCTGTGGCAGTGACTAGCCAACTATGCAAATACATCAAACTCTGTACTTGAACTTAATTGCATGAAAACTTCCTCTCAATTATCTTGACAAGAAACTAATAAAATAAAAAACTAGCATAAAACAAACTTGAAAAAGAGCTAGGTGAAATTACTCTAAGAAAATGAACCTTACAGATGTTCCAACTGCAGAGTCATCATGAGGATGTTCTCAAGCGTCGTCAGTTGCACTTGCGTTGTTCCCAGGTCTCTGAAGGAGAAAGCCAGATTTCATGAGGAACCATTTTTGTCACATGTGGTTACTTAAGCTCTGGCTTTCCTATGAAGCTATCTGGCTCAGGAGTAAGTAAGCCCATCAGAGAAGAAACTTCTATAGAGCTTACTATATCTAAGGCTACTACTTACACCATCCACTCAACGAGATGGCACTGAATAGAATTCTATCTTCTTACTTCTCATTTTCATATTGCATTTACCACATAACTACTACTTCCTATTTCCTGTTCTTTTTAAAAATAGTATACACTTATGCTTCTTTGCTTTCTGAAACAATGATATACTCATCTCTCTTCTTGACTTATTTTGTGTGTCTATGTATCTGTGTGCCTAAGCAGATGCACGTGAATGTGTGTGGGTGCCATAGAAGCCAGAAAAGAGGACTGGATCTCTTAGGGCTGCAGTCAAAGTGTGTTGTGAGCTACCCACATGGGTGTTAGGATTCAAATGCTAGTCCTCACAATAGAGCAGCAAAAGATCTCAACTGCTGAGACCAGCTTTGTCCATGTTGCATATCTCTCTATGATCTTTAATACTGGTCTTTCCCCAGGCTGAATGTCTTTATTTATCCTTTCTTCATCATTTTCTTTGTTAATAACATTTGAAAGGATTAATTTTATTTTAAATTGTGTGTATATGGGTCTGTGTGTGGGAATCTGTGAGTATAGGTGTCTATGAAGGCCAGAAGCATCAGATTCTTCCAGAGCTGGAAACAAAGGCAGTTATGATCAGCCAGCTTGGGAGCTAGGAATTAAAACTCAGGTTCTCTGCAAAAGTAGCATATACTCTTCTTAACTACTGAACCATCTCTCCAGCCCTTAATAGCATTTTAAAATAATCAAGTTAAAACTGAAACTGTGACTTTTTTATCCTTAAGACAAAATACTCTTTGATGGGCAAGGTAGAGGACAGAATACAGAAAGGAATAACACTAAAGACCTCTTGAAAAAGTTGTATGGAAACTTCTACCACTACAGAAGATATCACAGAGAGGGGGGAGGGGGGAAGGGGAGAGGTAGGGGGAGAGGGAGAGGTGGTTTGAATAGGTATGGCCCCCACAGACTCATGTTTGAATGCCTGACCCATAAGGGACATCACTATTAAGAAGTATGGCCTTGTTGGAGTAGGTATGGCCTTCTCGGAAGAAGTATGTCACTGTGGAGGTAGGCTTTGAGGTCTCATATATGTTCAAGCCATGTCCAGTGTGGCAATCTCTCCCTGCTACTTGTGGGTCAAGATCTAGAACTCTCAGCTACTTCTCCAGCACCATGTCTGCCTACATACCGCCATGTCCCACCATGATGATAATGGACTAAACCTCTGAAACTGTAAGCCAGCCCCAATTAAATGTTTTCCTTTATAAGAGTTGCTGTGGTCATAGTGTCTCTTCACAGCAACAGAAATCCTAACACACAGTTTAAGTGGAGTAACCTATAATAAGGAAACATTTCCTTATGAGACATCACAGGCTAACAAATAAAAAGCTCATTATTGGGAATGGATCACTTGTTTTGGAGTTATTGGCCTCTGAGGTCCCATAGATCTCCAAATATTATAGGTTATTGCTAATGCTCTTGGTTATCTTCCATAACTTGATGGTATTACCTCACTACAGAAGATATCACATACTTGAGCCACAGAATATGGAGAAATCAAATTGGTACTCAACTGGAAGTTTCATATTTACTGGCTAGCTTTAATAGTGTTGGAAGGTGCTATGCACAATACCAGAGGAGAAAGTAATCATCAATCTTACTCAACCATGAATCCTGCAAGCAAAAATAATAATTGGCTGGGCAAGGCATGCTCACTGATTAATACTGGCACAACGTAAGATAATAAATAAACAACCATTTTCTGATGAATTTAAGATCTGCTCCACAAGCTAAAACCCATACCTGGCACATTACTGAGGCATGAATCTGTGCCCATAGAGGTCATAGGCCCTAGAGGTAAACCTACTATTATCACTCTGCTAAAGGACATAGTACTAAATGAAATTCTAATGACTTATCTTTAAATCCCTAGAGTAATGCATCCCTCAACCCTTATTAGAGAAGATTCTTTTTGGAATAGATGGCAATTAACACAGAGACCCACAGAGGTCACTGTTAGAGAATAAGAGACTACAGAATACTCAGCTCTAAAAGGGACATTCTACATCACACCTCTCTCTTAAGACTCAGGAGTCATTGTGGAAGAGAGGGCAAAAAGATTGTAAGAGCCCGATGCTGTGGATGACTACAAGGCAGCAGTGTTTTCCAGACCTATCATGGCAGTTGTGACAGCATGTATGTATGAGACCCATATAAACACAAGCCAGACAAAGAGAGGGCATGAAATGATGCCATTAGCTAAGGGGCTATTGGCAACTGATAGCAACCGGAAAGGGGAGGCCTGCTTTAAGAGTGTGGCCCCAGACAGGCTGACCATGCTCCATTGGAAAGCCACACAAACAAAAGTATAAGAACACAAAGCTGGGTGGGTAGGGAAGGGGTGTGGATTTGGAAGAGTTGAGAAAGGGATGAATATGATCAAAACACAGTGTGTGATATTATCAAAGGATTAATAAGAAATGAGAAAAATACTCTCAAGTGAAAATCAATAAGAAGGACAGGAATCATCTCATGAACCATAAGATTATCATCACAATACTTACAGATATTTTACTGCTGGCAATTTAAAAAAGTAGGGATCTTCAACAATTGTGAGAGGATTACGGCTGAGAATCCTGAAAAATACAAAGTAACTGAAATTATTAGCATTTTCAATGTGCATGAGTCTACTTATAAAGTTTACATTCATTTCTTTGGTATGGAATTTTTTTTAATTGCTTTGTGGGCCAACAAGATGGCTCAACAGGTGAAGGAGCTTGACAATTTGAGCAAGCCTGACAATTCAGGTTCAATCCCCAGGACCTGCATGATGGAAGAAAAACACTGACTTCCCCAAGTTGTCCTCTGACTTCTACAAACATATCATGGCAATCACATGCCCTAGCATACATGTATCCACACACAGACACAAAATAAATGAGTAGACATTAAAAAAACATTTTGGTTTACCTATAAGCCACCCCTAGACTCCATAAACATTCGTAGTTTGGAAACGATCCACATGTATAGAAAATAAAAAGACCATAGGGAGAAAAACAGAAAAAAAAGTGGATTGCAAAGAAAAAAGTGCCAAAGAATTTTTCATTCAAATATTTTACAGATGAGGAGCTGGAGATATGGTTCAGTGGTCAGAAGTGCTGGCTGCTCTTGTAAAGGAACCAGGGTCAGGTCCCAGCATTGACACAGTGGTTTATAACCATCCATAACTCCAGTTTCAGGAGATCCAATGTCCTCTTCTGACTTCTGAGGGCATGGTGTGCATGGACACATGTGCAGGCAAAATACTCAGACACAAAAATAAATAAATCTAAAAAATTGTTTTTAAAAATCCTACAATTACACTGATAGTAAAACGTAGGAAATATTATTTTTAATGACTCCCACAATCCAAGATGCTTGTCCATTTTTAGAAATACAAAATAATTTGTTGTTAATTCACTCAGTTAAGGGAGGTGTGGGAGAGGGGCTGAGGGACGGGGAGATTACTTCCCTGGCTTTGGAGACAAAGAAAAAAGGATGTCAGAGGAGGAACTGGTCATATCCTAACTCCATCAAATGCTCACTTGCATTCTTGGTTAACCAAGCCTGTGTGAGGGTGCCTGTCACTATTTGTCTGTCTCCTGGTCCATGAACTTCTGAGGGCAGGGACCAGGACTTACTGTTACTGTCATCCTGTGCCTGAAATTACTATGGTATTTTAAAAATGTCTGTTGCATAAATAAGCAACACTGTTTATACATCAATGAAATCAATAAATTCTCTCTTCCACTGTGTTGACACAGGCCTTGTTTTGGTGCCCAGGCTGGGAAACAAACAAAAACAAAAAAATGAATAGAAGAATTGAAATCAAACAGAAGAACAGAAAATCTGCCTTCAGGTTAAGTATATCAGTGTATATCTATATCATGTATTAATAATTATTTTGGCCAACATTGATTGTGCTGGAGGGGAAAGGGGTTCACAAGTCCCACCCTATGGTGGTTTGAATGAAACTGCCCTTATAGGCCTATAGGGAGTGGCATTATTAGGAGGTTAGAGGAAGTGTGTCACTGAGGGTGGGCTTTGAGGTTTTAGAAGTTCAAGCCAGGACTAGTGGCTCACTCTCTCTTCCTGCTGCCTGGTGATCCAGATGTAGAACTTTCAGCTACCTCTCCAGCACCATGTCTGGCTGCATGCCACCATGCTTCCCACCATGATGATAATAGACTAAGCCTCTGAACTGTAAGTCAGCCCCAGTTAAATGTTTTCCTTTATAAGCGTTGTCATGGTCATGGTGTCTCTTCATAGCAATTGAAATCCTAACTAAGAGACACACCTAACTGAGGAGTTGTGGACAGCTGAATGTTTCTGGAGTGGGGAGAATAAGTTTTTCAGAGTGAGACTCCTGATAGGACAACCATGCTCCAGTAATGCTTCCACAATTAGGAATGCATAGGCACAATGGGTGTATTTCTATTGCTGTGACATAAAGCACTCTTAACCAAGGCAACATACAGAAAAGAGTCCATGATGGTAGAGCACAGAAATGACAGCAGGAGTAGGAAGCTTGAGGCTCACAGGAAGCAGAGAAAGCAAACTTGAAATGGTGCAAGTCTTTAAACTCTGAAAGCTCATCACCAATGATGGACCTTTTTAAACAAGGCTCGCACTTCCTCAACCTCCTCAAATGGAGCCATCTGGGGACCATAGATTCAAATGACTAAGACAATGAGGGACATTTCTTTCAAACTACCACAATGAGTATTAAAAAAAAAAAAGAGGACATGAAATCAGGGGTGGATCTGAGAGGGGCTGGAGGAGGAGAGAGGTGAGTATCATTAAACTACACTGTATGAAATTCTCAAAGAAATAATACAAATATTGTATTAAAAATCCATTGTGCTTCCAGGCATCTGTCATTACTGTTTTATGTTTAACTGTAACAATATCTTAAGTGGTCCAGGTTATAATTGGTCCATGTACCCATGAGGAAACCAGGTACACAGAGGCTACATAACTTGTTTTGTTTCTAAGATCATAAACAGTAAGGCAGGAATTTGAAGTCAGTTTGGACACCAGAGCTTGTGTTTAACTTATTAGAAAATATTTAAGAGAGCTGCAACTTAACATTGATTTTCAGAGGACTTAATATGGAAAACCTCAAAATTTCTTCTTTTTTCAGTGTGTATTGATTGTATAAAATAATGAGTTAGAAATTATTTCTTGTTTTGTGTGTTTGTTTTTTGAGGCACAGTCTCATGTAAATAAGGTTAGCCCCAAACCAGAACTCACTAAGCATATCAGGATGGCCTTGAAACTCTGATCCTCCTGATTTAAATCTCATGTGCTGGGATTACAGACATGAGCATTGTCATGATTGGCTTAGAAATAGTGGTTTAAACTTTCTGTGCTTATCTGAGAATGCCTCTATATTTACTCTTTTCCCTAATCATTTCCATGACTAATACCTAACTAGCCCATTGTCATTGAGACTTTAGAGACTTAAAGTCATGACAAGATGGTGACATTAATGAAAACAATAATGTAAGAACATCAGAATTCATTCCTCTATCAAATGGTGAATTGTCAAAAAAAAAAAAAGCCAGAACCACTTTTTTCAGAACTCTGTAAATTTAATCAAAGGCTCATCACACTACAGAATAATTTATTTATTGAGAAAATCTAACTCAATCTCTGTAACAGAAGCAATGAAAAGTGTGTTGTTTTAAGTTGCTCTGGATCATTCCTCATTCTCTAGCTCAGTGGTAACAAACAGCCCATGGGAGTACAAACTGGTGTACTATGGAAACCAGTGGGGGAGATCCCTCAAAAAAGCTAGAGATAGAGCTACTGTATACACAATATCACTTCTGGGCTTAATGTCAAAGAACTCTATATCATATTACAGAGATACTTGCTATTCCCTGATTACTGCTGCTCTTTTCACAATAGCCAGGAAATACAAACAGCCTAGATGTCCATCAATGGATGACTAGATAATGAAAATGTGCTTCATGTATGCAAAAGGCTATTATTTAGCTTTAAAGAAAAATGAAATTTGTATATAAGTGGATATAGATATAAATAATCATTCTAAGTGAGGTAACCTAGACCCAGAAAGACACCACAATGTTCTCTATTGTTGTGTATGTTAGCTTGAATCATTAGAGATGTGTGTCTAAATAGGAGCACCCACAAAGGGTAAGAAATTAGTCAAGGGCCATGAGGATAAAGGGATTTCAAAGGAATAGAGATAGAATTTATAAGAAAATGTCCTACTTGTTCCTTGTATAATCAAATTCCACTACCTACAGGAAGCAACCCAAAGGGTACTCGAAGAAATTTGACAAATGGATGTGTTTCATTTTACAGAATTTGGAAAATTAAAATATGTACATCATACCATAGACACATATTGAAGATTTCAATGGGCAACTGCTTTGAGTTCTATGGTGATATTTTATTTGTATTAAAATGTTATTTGTATGTTAATAAATAAAGTTGCCCGGGGGTCAGAGCTATTAGCAAGCCATAGGAAAGCAGGGCAGTGGTGGCGTATACTTGTAATCCCAGCACTTGGTATGCAGAGCTGGGTAAGTCTCTGTGTGTTCAGGGATACAGCCATTATTGGACACACATGCCTTTAATCTCAATACCAAGCAAGGAAAACCTGGAGGCCTATACAGACAGGCCGTGACGAGGCGGTCATGTGGTTGGGTTTACAACCAATGAGAAGGCAGAACAGGAACACTATATAAAGACATTAACACAGGGGTAGTGAGTTCGGAGAGGTAGGACCACTGCAGGAGGAAGGGTAAGGTTTTAGCTCTTAGCTCTGACCTCTTGGCTTTCTTCTTTGCATTGGTTCTGTGTTTCTTATTTAATAAGAAGGTTGGTTACATCTACAGAGTTCTGAAAAGGCTGATTCTGTAATCACACATTTGTTAGACGTCATGGCCATCATGGGAATACCTGTACAAATTAAGACTGACAATGCTCTAGCATATGTCTCTAGTAAAATGAAACAGTTTTTTACATATTACAACATAAATCATATTACAGGTATACCACACAATCCTACAAGGTAAGCAGTTATAGAATGATCTAACCGAACTCTAAAAGATATATTAATAAACAGAAAAGAGTAATAAAGACCCACAGAAATAGATTGCTTAATGTTTTATTAACTTTAAATTTTCTAAATGCTAATGAGA
The DNA here is from genome assembly GCF_949786415.1 of Peromyscus eremicus. Classification (NCBI taxonomy): domain Eukaryota; kingdom Metazoa; phylum Chordata; class Mammalia; order Rodentia; family Cricetidae; genus Peromyscus; species Peromyscus eremicus. Next base: position 85,815,812 of record NC_081423.1, read on the forward strand.
GAGAAACAACAGCTGTGGAGAGACACTGGCTAATAGAAAAAAACTACCAAATTAAATCAGTGTGTATACTTTAAAGATGTGTTGACCTCAGAATGGAAACCATGGTTTCCATTAGTGAAGAGGTTTTGCTTTTGTTTCTACAGGAGAAGAAAAGCTGTGGATACCATCAAGATTGATAAAGATTGGATTGGAACAAGAGATTTCTTGATTAGAAGAGGTGATAGTTCATCAACCAGTGTGACCATTCAATCTAAACTAACAAGACTAACAAATTCTTTTCATTTGATCAGATATAACTTGCCAAAAGGGAAACTCCCCAAAGTTAAGGTGGCAGAAGGGTTTTGTTTTTGTCTTTCCAGGAGAATGAAGGCAACCAGCTAAGGAATCTGAAGACCACTGGACAAATGAGACATCTGAAGAAAAAGGATGAATCATCCAGAGAAAATGTCCCAAGAAAAGGAGTAAATAAATTGGCCTATTGGTACATCACATTTCCCACAGGATAAAATTTCATAACTCTTCCTAAATGCTTGTTTCTGCTGTTCTCTACAGACATATAATGCGAATGGTCTTTTTATAGTCATAGTTCAGTTAAAAATTTAAGATGAGGCCGGGCGGTGGTGGCGCACGCCTTTAATCCCAGCACTTGGGAGGCAGAGGCAGGCGGATCTCTGTGAGTTCGAGGCCAGCCTGGGCTACCAAGTGAGTTCCAGGAGAGGCGCAAAGCTACACAGAGAAACCCTGTCTCGAAAAACCAAAAAAAAAAAAAAAAAAAAAATTTAAGCTGGCTTTGGAGTTGGAGCATGGTTCTCTCCTTCTCTAAACCCAAGCATGCTTGTTAGAGTAAAATCTAAAATCTCTGTCTAATGTCAGAAAAGCCACCTGATATGGGACAGAAGAAAAACCAAAATTAAGGGACTATTCTATTGCTAGTAATCTCATTGATCCTTGGGTTTTATTTTGACTTTTTAAAACTTTTCTTATGGTATGAATATTATATCAAAATTTGTAAGATTAATATATATATATTAAACTTTTTATTGTGATATTGTCATATAGAGTACTAATTCTAGAAAAGGGCTTAATCTAGTTCCCAGTACATGATTTCGTGTTTGAGTACTCTATTAGGTAACGAGGAATTAAGTTTTTGTACTCTGAATGTACATAACAAATTATAGTCCTTTAACCTCTTTGAGATCTGCTGCATATGACATTTAAAATGTTTAAGTTTTCTGCAGTGAACCATGTCCATGCCTAACAGTGACCTTAGAAGTCTCCAAAAGGATGATGGGGCCCCACAATGATCCCACCTGGACTATGATAACACCACTAAGCTGACAAACACCACCTAAAGTTCAGCTTTGGACTACAAACTGCTCAGGACAATTTCAAGGTGGCTTGCTGAGATGATCCAGCCTCACAGACTACTCTAGCTAGGACTTGAGACAAACCCTGCACTTTCCCATTACACAGAGACTGGACAACAAATGATATAGCTAGCACTTCCACGACTTGACAATTAACCCAATATTTTTTTCAGGGTCCCATAAGATTTCATTGCCCCCAGACAGCAGGAAGTAATTTTAAGAACACAATGCCCACATTCCCAAGAGGTTTTTGGTCATTTAGTGGGTTATGGATATTTGTCATAATTTAGGGGAGTTGGTTACAAGTTGTTATTGGTATTAGTCACGAAAAAAGCTGAACAAAGCAGATTAGATTCAGGGATCTTGTTTTAAAAAGAAAAAGAAGGGATATAGAAATAGAATAAAAGGGTAGATTATTGAATCTACTTTTAAAAAGCAACTACAAGTTTTAAATATTTTACATTGGCTTGGATTTTTGTATATTGACACAAATTTGAGGTTATTTTTGTTATACTGTATAAATGTTATAGAAATGATAGGATAAAAAGGTAGAATACTGAATATACTTTTAAACAAAAAGAGCAACTACCAGTTTTAAATATTTTACACTGATATGGATTTTTGTATGTTGATACAAATTTAAGGTTATTTTGGTTAGAACATACTGTACATACATTTCTACTCTTATTCAAGGAATTGTACCTATACAGCTCATTTAACAGTGCTGTTCTGGGTCCCTGTTCCTCCTACTGGGTTGCCTCATCCAGAATTGATAGGAGGGTTTGTGCCTCATTTTATTGTGCCTTATTATGCCATCTGCTGTAGATATCCCTGGGAGGCCTGCTCTTATTTTTTTTTTTTAAGGGAAGCAGGAGAAGTGGATCTGGGGGAGAGAGGAAGTGGGGATATGGAAAGAGTAGAGGGAGAGGAAACTATAGTTAGGATATAATGTATGAGAGAAGAATAAAAAAATACAAGAGGAGGAGGAAAAGAAGAGGGAGGAGGAGGAGGAGGAGAGATGATGATGACGACGATGAAGCAGCAGTAGTTTCTGTCCTACCATGGGAAATATTTCCTGAAGAAAACTGCCCTGTCTATCACAAAGAGTTAGGTGTTGGATCCTAACAAAGGCGTCCCAGCACACACTTGGTGGTTGTGTCCACTGTTGTAAAGCTGCTGCTTCTTTTTTTTAATGAGTTCTTACTATCCTGCCTAGGTCAGCCTTGAACTCCTGGGCTCAAGACATCCTCCTGCCTCAGCATCTGAGGGCCTACAAGCATACACTGTGCCTACCTCACTGGGCCAATCTGTGATAGTGACTGAATTCTGGGAGGTACCATTCCATTCAGACCACATGATGTGAATATCAATGTCCAATACCAGTTAGCGTTGCTTTTCTCATCACCGGGAAGCAGACTCCCTTTCTGCAAAGATGGACACAAACTAGAGATAACAAGTCAGTGTCTCCTGCATGAGTCTTTCCTAACCCACCATCCACGCTCCTCTGCCTGAAAAGCAGACCCTGTGGTTCCTTTCCCCAAGTTAGGAGTCAGCAAGCTGTGCTGGAGAGGGGACTGCCACAAAGCATCTACAGAACAGTTCATCTAGCTCTAGCACATCCCAACCCTTCCTCCAATGGGAACCAACTGTGAATCTGGGTTTCTGACCTGCCAGACAGGTTACAGTCACCCAAAATCAGATTCAGAGCAGAAATTTCCTCTCGAGTTTATAATGTCTTCCTGGCCACTGAATGTCACACAAAGTGGGGTTTTTGTTTTGCTTTGTTTTGTTTTGACACAAGAGTCTATTATTAGTCCAAGACTGCTTCCAATTTATGATCCTCCTGCCTCTGTCTCCTGAGTACAACTGCTGGTATTTAAGCAGATGCCATAATGCCAGAGAAACATGAATTTTTGGCTAAAAGCTAATAAAATTCACTTTCTTCTTGAGGAAGAAAAGTATTATATAGAACCAGGCTAGAGCAACATATTTTCTTTTTGAATATTTTCAACCATATAGCTTAATGCAGATGGCATCTTATCCCTTGCTGCAAAGGTGCCTCTTACCCACAGAGAATCCATGATTTTAGAGGCATATACTTCCTGAAAAATAACATTCTGGATGATGGGGAGAGAAGTCACAGGGTGAATTCTCAGCTTTACATTTCTGAGGAAGCACCTACACCTTTTGCTCCCTGGAGGACTTGTTATTAATCTTTGTTCTTTGGGAACTGTGCATGGGAGAGGGAATCACAAGTCGGTTTCCAAAAGCATCACACATCAGAGCCACAGCACTAGGGCCCCATGATGATACCTAGTGAGTGTTACTTGAGTGGTGTTACTTGTGGTGTCTGTGCTGAAGGTCAGGACTAGGAAAGCAGATCATGTCCTGTAATTTACACAGGTCTCCTGGTCTCCTGGGCCTTAGTTTCCTCGTTGGAAAAGAATGAATGGACCTTAAGACAAGCTATCACAGTTCACACAGGGTTTACACTCGGTGAATCAATACTCCATTGGGTTTTTAACACACAAATAAGTATTTACATGTGCTTAACTTCTACTTCACTTACAACTTCTGTAAAAACTGCATTCCATGCCATGCTTGAAATGTTCCAAAGCTCAGTTCAGTGAGTAAATTGCACCCAAGGTTCCTAAAATCATTTTAAAAAATTAAAGACATAAGCCAAAAGAAAAAAATTCTTCAGAACAGTTATCATTTAACAATCATTCTAATATAAATATGATGAAACATAACCTTTCTCAGAAATGGTTTCAATGTTTTCTCAATTCACTAAGAAAATCTCATTGTGGATGATATTGGCTTATGATTTACACTTCATATTTACATATGCAATGCACTAACTACAGTGAATTATAAATAAATCCTTTTTTTCAATGATCTTACTTTACTAGGAGGGGGTTTCACAACCTCAGTATCCCTGAAATTTTGGGTTGGACCTCTCTGTTATGTAGGTTTGTCCTATACGCTGGAGGATGTTTAGAACAGCTGTGGGGTCTGCACACTAGATGCCCGTTGCAAATCCAAAGTTGACAAATGTCACCTGGGTACACAGCCACACTGACTAAAAATCAGTGCTGTGTTGTGATTCAAGTCTCACTCATTTTTACCATAGACTAAAAGAATGTGGCCTGATGAGATGGCTCAGTGGGTAAAGATGCTTGCCACCAAGCCTGAGTTCAAGCCCCAGAACTCACATGGTGGAAGGATAGAACTCAAGTTCTGTGATCTGTATAAAGCATGAGAATATGCACACATCCACATGGGTGTACACACAGACAGACAGACAGACAGACATCCACATGGGTGTACACACAGACAGCCAGACAGCCAGACATCCGCATGAGTGTATTATCACAGACAGACAGACAGACAGACACACACACACACACACACACAGGCACACACATGAAAAATAACTTGCTTTGTAATTGTAGTTACTTTCTATTAGCTATAAAGTTTATTTCATTTGTATATGTATAGTGGGTTTCATCATGACAGTTTACATTATATGTGTGTGTGTGTATATGTATACATGCATGTGTTGTAGCTTACTTATCCTTCCTGCTGTTCTCCATTGTCCCTTCCTTTTGTCCCTTTCCTCCCCACAGAGTCTCACTTTTCCTTTCATGCTACACACACACACACACACACACACACACACACACACACACACACACGCACGCACACATGCACACTTAAATCTAGATTTCAAATGATAGAAAAAAATGGCATTTTGTCTTTCTCCCACTATCCTCTTTTGTTTACATCTTTCTAGACTTCTTTCTTGCCCTCCATAGTCCACCTTCTACTTCTATGCCACATATATGTGTATTTACATGTAAGTCTAAGGGTTGTGAATCTAGCTCATTGATAGAATGCTTGCTTAGCAAGTATAAGGCCTTGGGTTCGGTCCCCAGCACTGAAAAAAAAAAAAAAAAGGCATAAGTCTAGCTTCTACAGATGAGAGAAAACATGCAATATTTGTTGTTCTAAGTCTGGCTTATTTCCTACTAGCAAAATTTTAATCACGTAACAGAATAATTAACATGGGGTTATAAAATTCCAAATGTAAATGAGTTGAATTTGTAACTTACATATACTTCAAAAAAGGTAATGATTCAAATGTCCCTCTTTCAATATAGCGTATTTTATTGCAGGATAAATCCCTAGGAAAAGTAAAACGGAAATATTGCTTTGATTAGCTATTAGATATCTAATTAGTATGAATAAACAAAAGAATTTAGAACTGATAATATTATTGTTTTTGTCTAGACTCTAAACCATTGGATTTATACTTGAACTTTCTAGAGCCCCTACCCCGATCCATATCTATTCTAAAAGTCTCAATCTTCATGATCTTCATATATAAAAAGAGAGCTATAGATGCTGGTAAGTTTTGGAGGTAGTCTTTGCTGAGAGAAGAATAATTATTAAGTGACTTTTGTTTTGAACATAATGTAGAATGCACACCTCTCACCTCAGCCCCCCTGAGTACTGAATGTACAGGCACAAATCTGGCCCCTGGGAGCTGTAGAAAGTAGAAATCAGCCTTACTCTAGACTGAGTTGGTAACTGGGGTGGGGGCACTGTCATAATCAAGTTCTAACGAGCTCTCCAGGCGGTGCTATGAGGATTCTTTTTACAGTGCCATGGCTCCTCAGCTTGGCATTCAATTCTAAAGAAGGCCCGGTTCCGTCCTTCTTTCCCTTATACTCTGCAGGTGCTCATGGCACCCTCAAACTCTTGGATGTGTTTGGCTTTTTCTTCACTCTTGTTATTAGCATTTAGCACATTCTCCCCAAAGGGCCTATTGGATGATTCCCAGTAATTCTTCAAGGTTTTATCCAAATACAATTAGTGTAGGAACAGCTTCCCTGAACTAAATCCAAGTCTTTTCTCTTCTTCTGTACTCTAGACAAAATTTATACCTCAGTGACCTAAAAAAAAAAAAATGTGCCAGGCGGTGGTGGCGCACGCCTTTAATCCCAGCACTCGAGAGGCAGAGCCAGGCGGATCTCTGTGAGTTCGAGGCCAGCCTGGTCTCCAGAGTGAGTTCCAGGAAAAGTGCAAAGCTACACAGAGAAACCCTGTCTCGAAAAAAAAAAAATGTATGTATGAATGTGTACATGTGTGGAGGCCAGAAGCAGTTTCAGAAATCAGCTCCTATCTTTCACTTTGTTGAAGCAAGACTCTCTTGTTTCTGCCACACTGCTTACTGGAGGCTAGCTGGCTGAAAACACTTCCAGCTCCTGTCTGTCCCCATTTCTTCACAGTAGTGCTGGGATGAAAGATTCACAGTACTACATCTGTCTTTTTTCTAATGTGGGTTTTGAGGACCAAATACGGGCTTTCCTGGCTAGTGCTTTTACCCACTGAGCCCTATCCCCAGGCCTCATTACTTAAAAAAAATTTTATTTATTTATTTATTTATTTATTTATTTATGTATGTATGTATGTGTGTGTGTGTGTGTGTGTGTGTGTGTGTGTGTGTGTACAGGTGCTCACAGAGAACCAATAAGGGCATCAGATCCTCTGGAGCTAGAAGTACAGAAGGTTGTGAGCTCCCTGATGTTGATGCTGGGAGCCGAACTCTGGTCCTCTGCAAAGCAGCAAGTGCTCTCAACTGATGAGCCATTTCTCCAGCCCCCTCATACTTTTGAAATTATTTTCACAACCCTTCTTCTAATCATAAATTCCTTGAAAGCGTGGAGTCTATCTCATCTACATTGCCCACCAAGTTTGAGACTGACACTTATATTTATAAAATAAACACATAGTTGATGAGTTTAAGGACAGTGGCTTATTTGGAAAAAATTCAGTTTATGACTTTATGGCTGAACCCTCTCAGCATCTCTGCAGCATCTTAAGAGTCATGCTCCTGTGTCAGTTTCTCTCGAAGTGCATGAGTTTGAGAGGGAAGGAACCCTGTCTTACTTATCTCTGTGCCTCCAATAATAGACACAGTATTGGGCATGTTCTGTTTGAGCACATTTTTTAAAAATTGAGGGACATTTAAATAAATGAATGACAATAAATTATGTTATTATGAACCAACTGTTTACAAACTAAAATAAATAAGAGGACTACTCTATTCAGGTATTTTATTGTTTTCCTCCAAACATTTTTGTACAGTTTGGGAGTTCAGATGCAAAGGGTCCCCAAAAATACCAATATAAAAGTAGGACCAGTGCAATCATGGCCATTCTCTAAGTGTCAATAGAAGGGAAATGTTTCTGGTTTGGTTTAGGATGAATCTCACTTTGTAGTCCTGGCTGGCCTCAAATTTAGAGAGATCCACCTGCCTCTGCTTCCGGAATACTGGGATTAAAGGCATGTGCCACCACACCCATGTTTTAAAACCATGTAAAGATCTGTATATGCACTTCCCTAATGCTCTCAAATAGAAAGTATACCCCATGCATTTTTAAAATATGTCGTTTTTATTTAGCTCAATAAGGATTAAAGATGTACACTACTCTGGACCCTATGGGTAAAGGTTAGAAAGCAAGCTTTCCCACTGAACAACATAGTGCATGCTTATCTCTAAACAAACAGAATTACTATTGCAAATACTCCTTCCTTGGCAACAATGTTGTTAAGATTTTTACTTTTTTTTTTTTCCAGAGCTGAGGACCGAACCCAGGGCCTTGCGCTTGCTAGGCAAGCGCTCTACCACTAAGCTAAATCCCCAACCCCAGATTTTTACTTTTTTATAGGGTATCTAGACACTACAGCCATGACTAGCCTGGAACTCACTATGTAGACCAGACTGGCCTCAAACTCAAGAGATCCACCTGCCTCTACCTCTCTAGTACTGTGGTTCAAGGCATGTGCCACTAGTCACATCTTTTATTGTCTATTTTCACATAGGCACAAAAATTATTACATTAAAAACTATAATACCGGTCTGTTCTCCTAATGACTTAATCATGTTAATAATATTTATACAATCTAGCATTTAGCTACTTATTTAGTATTTCAGTGTCAGTTTAATTCAGATTAAATTATTATAAGAAACTAGGTATGATGGCACGTGCATGCAATCCTAGCACTTAGGGGGCCGAAGTAGGGGGACTGTTGCAAATTCAAGGTCAGCCTGGGATACATTTGAGTCCTAGTCTCAAAAACAAACAAAAGAGCATAGGGTATTATTGTGGTTAGTAGAGTGCTTGTTCAGCATGTACAAAATCTTGAATTTTATTCCCAGAATTACATAAATTGTGTGATAATGAATGCCTGTAATCCTAGCACTTAGAAAATAGAGGCAAGAGATTCAAGAATTCAAAGCTAGCTTTGGCTATTTAGAGAGTTTAAGGCAAGCCTGAGCTACATGAGACCATATCTCAAAGAGGGGAAAACGTTCTGGGTTAATGACCTTCAAATTAATATAGTTGTCTATTTTCTTCTCTTTGATACAACTATTCAAAGTTAACATTAATTTCTCACATCCTACTACATTGTCTTAAATATTTTTTGCAAAGTCTAAATTAGTAAATTAGACTTGTTAGTTGGATTTGCAAGCCCATGCACAGACCCAGAAACAATGGAGCCAGCTACCATAAACCAAAAACCTCTGAACTGAAGGGCCAAAGTGAATCCTGCCTCCTCCAAGTTGTTCTCATCAGTCACCCTGTCACATCAACAAAAAAGGCACTGGCACAAGTCCTCTAAAACTGTCAAACCACTCCTATAGTAAATGAGAACATGGATCAGACTTGATCGAGGTATGACAGACTAAATCCAAATACAAGCATATGCCTTAGAAAACAAGGGTCGTGTGAGGTCCAGTAATTGCTCAGACCTTACTAACATTTCCCCCTGCAAATGGAGTTCTTCTATCTGAAGCTCGTCTATATGATTTAAGAAATTTAAAATGGATAGAAGGCATTTTCATGTTAGAGATGGGCTGAGCCCTCCCCCCAAACCCCTGACTGGCATAACTGCAGATTCTGTTTTATTATGTTTTTGTCTTTAGAGCCAGGGTCTTGCCAAGCAGCCCTGGAACTGATGGGAAACCCACTATGTAGACCATGAAGATCTCCAACTTTGAGCAGTCCTCCTATTTTCTACCTCCTCAGTCCTGGGATTATAAGCAAACACTGACAAACCCAGCCAATAATTGCACAATTTTATTGCTTGAAGAGATGTTAGTATCTATCTAGTTCAAATCCCTTGTTAATCAATAGATAACCCATAACTTACAAATAGATATGCTTAGCTAACTTACAAAACCTGGAGGGACAGCAGGCCTTCAAATGTATCCTTATGTAATTCAGTCAGGTGATTTTCACTGATAATTCTGGAAGATTAAAAGGTTATCTGAATCAAAAATCATCAAACAGATGGACAACATCCAGTGGTGAAATGGAATGGAGAAACACATGCTGTCATATGCTATTGCTGAGAGTGTAAATTGTCATCAGTTCTTTTGGGAGCAATTAAAATTTCATCTATACAATGGTCTCCACCCTAGAGATTCCATTTCTAAGTATCTAGCCTATAGAAACACTTGTCTGAGGTATACAGGATGTTTAACTCAGCCCTATATGAAATATTATGCAGAACTGGAAATTAATAGTATAGGGAAAAGGAAACTTTAAATATCATGAAGTGAAACCATCAAGTCACCAAATGTTATCAATCATGTAAAAGTGGTAAGGAAAGCAGCAATACTCCTATTTTTCTATATGAAAATATGTCTGGAAGGATATATACCAAATTTTGAGTAGCAGTTACCCCAGATCTGAGGGATTATGGCATAAGGAAGGTTTCACTATCCCTCTAACTTAATTTATAACCATTAAAAACATCATCATAGCCGGATGGTGGTGGTGCACACCTATAGTCCCAGCACTCTAGAGGCAGAGCCAGGTGGATCTCTGTGAGCTTGAGGCCAGCCTGGTCTACAGAGTGAGATTCAGGACGGGCACCAAAACTACACGGATAAATCCTGTCTTGAAAAAACAAAACAAAACAAAACATCATCATAGGCCAGGCAGTGGTGGCTCACATCTTTATTCCCAGCACTCAGGAGGCAGAGGCAGGCAGATCTCTGTGAGTTTAAGGCCAGCCTGGTCTACAGTGCAAGTTCCAGGACAGGCTCCAAAGCTAGACAGAGAAACCCTGTCTCGAAAAACCACACACAAAAAAAGTGTCATCATAGATGATTTCGGTACTGGAAAACAAATTTGTCTTTCAATGAAAACCCACAACATTTAAAAATTTTGCATATACTGGTTAAGGTTCCAACTCAGGGCCTCATGCACTAGGCAAGTATACTAACACTGAACCACATCCCAGTCCTCATGCAACTTACCAGAGAAACTCAATTAGTACCAATTTATTTGTTTATTTAGAACCATTAAGTTTTCCTATCTCTAACCTAAACATTCCATGTCCAGCCACCTATTCTAAAGAAATTCAGTGGGATGAACAGAGGAAATGTCTTTCCTCAGACATATTGACTTCAAAACCTGGACAAAAAAAGGGCAATATTTTCTATAACATCTGGAGAGAATATATACTACTCACAGTTTCTCAGCCCAACGGTATGCTTTCCAAACATTTTTGTCAATGTAAGAAATATCATTTCCTTGGAAATTCCTGTGAAGAAACCAAAATGCAAGCGGGGTTGATTTTGGTTGGTAGGGCATAGGAGAAGAGCGGCAAGCTACACGGAATGAGTTTTCTAGATTATCCTAGAAACACCGTGTCTTTTGCGTCCGTGTTGCGTGTGTGCATGTGGAGGCCCAAGTCTGATGTTAGGAGCCATCTTCAATCATTCTCCTGCTTTACTGAGGCAGAATCTTTCAATCCAACCTAGAGCTCACTGGTATGGTAGACTTGCTAGCCAGACTGCTCTGGAGAATGTGCTTCTGACTTTCAAGGCTGTAATTACAAATAGACTGTCACACCAACCTGTCATTGACATGGATTCTGAGGATCTGAACTCCAGTAACAGCTGAGTAACCTCCCCAGGTGTCCCAACCCTTCACCCTTTTTTGTAGAGCTAGTAATGGAATCCAGGGCATTCTGTGTGCCAGTCAAGTATTCTACCACTGAGCTGTATTCCTAGCCCTCTGGTCATTCTGAGACAGGATCTCACTAAGTATAGTCCAGGCTGGCCTTGAACTTGTGACTCTCATTCTTTAGTTCCCAAGTACTAGGATTATACGTATATACTACCATACCAGGCTTCCAACACATTTTTTTAAAATGAAAATATATCCTTGAGTGGCACATGCTTAAAAGAATCTAATGTTAAACACCTAATTTATGTTTAGTTTCAACTCTGTGTCTCACTTTGAGCATTTACCTTTAGCTCTAGTCTTATTTCTCAGTGAAGACCTTCTTGCTCAGTTTAAACATACTTTTTCTTGTGGTAGGGAAGAAAGAAATCCACTCATTTGATAGTGGACATCTCCATTCAATCCCAAGCTGTCTAATTTTATGTTCACCAAGAAGGAAAATGCCTAAAACTGAACTCACCACCCTCAAGCTGCTCTCGTTCCTGACTGCTGAGTCCATCTGTCATTCTCATCTTCATCCAGGACAGAAATTGTGGGCACACTCCAATCCTGTAACCCTGGCTGGTGTGGAAGTCACTCTGGAGACCAGGCTGGTCTTGAATTCACAGAGATCTACCTACCTGTGCCTCCCGAGTTCTGGGAGTCAGAGGATGCACCATCGCATCCAGTATCAGTCCTCGACTCTTTCATCAGTCACTAAATCCTATCTTCTCTTACTCTGTGGGGATTCAGGGTTTTCTTCCCACTCCCATCATAGCCCCAGTGGCTCAGCTCTTGCTCACTTTATTCCTAGACTTTGTACATCTTTCTATATGGTCATCAAGAATTAAGCTTCCCCTCTGGATTCCCCTACACAAGGATGCTAAAATGATCCTATTTCTGAGCGTTAAGACACATGCCTATATTTATCATTTGAGAAGCTGAGGCAGGATGATCATGAACTCAAGGGCAGGCTGTATTACATAGCAAGGTTCTGCCTTTCTGTTTTAATACTTTTGCAATATTTCTTAGAAATTTATAATGGTTCTCCGTATCGCACTGTTGACTTTCAAACCACTTGAGTTGATATTCAAAGTATTTCATAACATCTCATTGTTTTTTAACTCAATCTCTGCTGGTAGACTAGTATATTAGATCCTTATTCTTGCAGCTACGGCTTTGTCTATGCTGGAATACCTATTTTTACTTTATTTTAAAATCAGGCACTCTTTGAGCCAAAGGTAAAGTTTTAATGTAATATTCTCCCTTTCCCCATCTATTATTTCATGTTCCAGAGAAAATGTCACACGTCTATGTCTCCCATACTTCTTAGCCCTGAGTAGTGCACACAATACATGCAAAATATAGAAAACTAAGAACAAGAATGAGCTCTGGACATAACTGAGATTGCAAAGCTAACATTCATGTATGCTAAGAACTAAGATAAGTATTCCATGTAGTCAACTAAACCTCACAACAGTTCTGTGAAACAGTAGCCATCATATATTCTTCATTTTACAGGTGAGGAAGTTAATTCACAGCGAGATACTTTACCCAAGGTTGCAGAGTTTAGGTCAAAGCCCAGGAGTCCAGCTCCAGCATCTACTCTAATCACTCTGATGCACCCTCACTAATAAGATAAATTATTAAAAGGGAAGAATGAAACAGAAGACCAAAGGTTAAGCAATGATATAATGAGGCTAAATAAGAATGAATACAGAAAAAGAAGAGGGGTTATCATAAATAAAAGACTGGAGAAGGGACATGGAGGAGGAAGGGAACTGAGGACAAGGAAAAGCTGACAAGAGAAGGTAAGAGCAGAAAGTCAATCAATGGGAATTTGGGTGACGAGGAAGGTCCAGGAAGGCTTTGAGAAAAAGGGTGCTATGTCAGGCATGCTGTAAAACAGAAATAAAGGAGAGTCTTACAAGATAGCAAAAGTGTCATTGTAGGTGTCGGGCTTTGGCACAGGCACTTGCTGGAGTCTCCGCACTGGGCTGAGATGAATGCACAACAGTGTCTCATTTTCACACAAGCAGAAGTCACAGATGTCGGTGTACAAGTAGGCATTTTGTTCCATAGCTAAATCTTGTTCTGTACTAGAACTTTCAGGATATGGAGTTGAGGTAAGTTTCACTTTGGAAAATGTAACTGTGACTTCAGCTGGGCGTGGATACTGTTTCTCAGCCAGATCTGGAGGTAGAGGTGTCATTTCAGGGGACTTTGGAGTAGCAGCTGTAGTTGTTGGGACTTTAAGATGTGCAACCTCTGGAGAAACAGCTGCAATTGTTGAGACTCCAACATCTGCAGCCTCTTTAGAAGCAGCTGTAGTTGTTGGGATTTCAGAATGTAGAGACTCTGAAAACACAGCGATAATTGTTGCGACTCTACAATCTGCATCCTCTGTAGGAGCAGCTGTAGTAGCTGGGACTTCAGAATGGGCAGACTCTGGAGAAACAGCTGCAGTGTTGGAGACTCTACAATCCAAAGGCTCTGTAGGAGCAGCTGTAGTCTTTGGGACTTCAGAACGGGCAGACTCTGTATAAAATGTAGTCTCTGCAACTTCAGAATGTGAAGGTTCTGGATAAAATATAGTGTCTGGGACTTCAGAATGAGCAGACTCTAGGTAAGATGTAGTCCCTGGGACTTCAGGATGCGCAGACTCTAGGACTTCCGAATGCTCAGGCTCTATAGCTGATGAATATGAATGTTGAGTTTCAACATGAACTGAAGTTAGAGGTGTTATCTCATAATGCTCTAGAGATTGAGCTACAGTCTCCATAGGTATCTCTGAAGTCTGAGCTGGGGTGTCCTTCATACGAGCAGAACGTTTAACCATTGTATTAGGTTGTCGAGTAACCGAAAATTCTGAGTGTAAATAGTGAGTTATGTTTGGAGGTTGAATCTTGTCAGAAGGTGGGAGTGTCTCTTCAGGGTTATTTGGAGGAGGAATAGTAATATTCTCTGGGGCTTCAGAAAGTTCACCCTCTATCTTAGATACTTCAGTAGTAGCATGCTCTACATCAAGATGTTTAACTGGGACTTTGTGTGACATCGTATGCTGAATGGGATGACCTGGCATTGTATCTTTACTATCATCAAACACTGGCGCTTTGGTACCAAGCCCCTCATGTAGCTGTGCAGGCTGAGAGAAGGTCTTTTGCACAGTTTCAAAGAGTCCTTCCCTAGTAGTAGGTTGATGAGTTATGGCAGCTTCCAAATCTAAAGGATGAACCGGGATTTCAGTTGTGCTTGGATGCTGAATGTGACCCTGTTCTAGAAGTGTCACTTGAGAATTCATTGGAAGACGACCTTTAGTCTCACTGAGAATTGCAGAATGATGAGCCTCTCTAGTAGACTCTGAAGTTACAGTGGGTTCCATGTCTAATGGCTGATATGGTGGTGTTAGATACTCAGCCTGATCCTGAATTAGAGCTGGAACCTCACCTTCTGCATATCCTAGAGTTTGAGCTACAACCTTTTTAGGTGGTTTTGTAACCTTAGCTGTGGTCCTCTGCAAATTTTCAGTAATGTTTCCTACCGTAGATGGGATATAATCATCAGGTTCAACTATGACTTCAGTTAGAGTTCTTGTAATAGGAACGACAAGTTCTGGGTTTAGCAGCACATTGTGACCTGAATGATGAACTGTAGTCTGCTCCAGAGCTAGAGGATAGTGAGTCCCTGCAGGAGGCTGAGCAGATATGGTGAGTTCCTGGTCCAGAGACTGAAATGAGATCCTGGCTGGTGTTGGATACTCAGCTTGACCCTGAATTGGTATGGGAACTGTCACCTCTTGAAATTCTGGGGCTAGAGCTATACCCTCTTTAGGTGGTTTGGTGCCCTCTTCCATACTTTGAGAAAGTTCTCCCTCATTAGTAGGTTGATGAGTTACAGTACGTTTTAGATCCAAAGGCTGAACAGTGACTTTAGGTGGATTTGAATGCTTATTGTGAAAAGGCTCTGAATATATCACCAGAGGGTACTCTGGAGGAGGAACTGTAGTCTCCTCTAGAGTTGTAGGATGGTGAGACTCTCTAGTAGGCTCTGAAGTTATGAGTTCCAGGTCTGTGGGCTGAAATGTGACACTGGGTGAAACTGGATACTCAGCTACAACAACCTGTCTAGGAGGTTCTGTAATCTGAGTTATGCTTTCTTGCATGCTTTGAGAAAGTTCTCCCTTAGCAGTAAGCTGTGGAGCTAA
Organism: Peromyscus eremicus; assembly: GCF_949786415.1. Classification (NCBI taxonomy): domain Eukaryota; kingdom Metazoa; phylum Chordata; class Mammalia; order Rodentia; family Cricetidae; genus Peromyscus; species Peromyscus eremicus. The sequence continues at coordinate 85,831,411 of NC_081423.1, forward strand.
GGTAAGTTCCAGATCCAAAGGTTTAACTGTTACTTCAGCTGGGTTTGGAGGCTGAGTATGAACTTGTTCTGGATGTATCACCAGAGGGTGCTTTGGAGGATGAACTCTTACAATCTTCTTGGAGGTTATAAAGTAGGGAGTCTCTATAGCAGGTTCTGAACTTAAGGTGAGTTCAAGCTCCAAGGGCTGAAATGAGACACTGGGTAAGGTTGGATACTCAACTTGATTCTGAGTTGGTGTTGGAGCTGTTGCCTCCTGATACTCTAGCGCTGGACCTACAGCCTCTTTAGGTGGTTCTGTAAGATAAGTTGTAGTCTCTTGCATACTTTCATAAAGTTCTCCCTCAGCAGTCAGCTGTGGAGCTATGGTAAGTTCCAGATCTAAAGATTTAATTGTGAACTCAGCTGGGTTTGGATGCTGAGTGTGAACATGTTCTGGATGTATCACCAGAGGGCGCTTTGGAGTTGTAGGATGGTGAGCCTCTCTTGTAGGCTTTGAACTTATGGTGAGTCCCAGATCCAAAGGCTGAAATGATACAAGAGATGTTGAGCCCTCAACTTGAGCTTGACCTGGTGCTGGAACTGTCACTTCTTTAGGTGGTTTTGTAAATTGAGTTGTGCTCTTCTGTACAGTTTGAGGAAGTTTTTCCTCAGCAGTAGTTTGATGGGATACAGTAAGTTCCAGATCCAGAGGTTGAACTGTGACTTGAGTTGGCTTCTGGTGCTGAACATGAACATGTTCTGGATGTTTCACAAGAGGGCGCTTTGGAAGATGAACTATTATTGTCTGCTTTGGAGTTGTAGGATGGTGAGGCTCTCTGGTAGGCTCTGAAGTTATGGTGAGTTCCAGGTCTAAGGGCTGAAATGAGACAATAGGTGCTGTTGGAGACTCAGCTTGATCCTTAATTGGTGCTGGAACTGTCACCTCCTGATACACTGAGGCTGGAGCCACAATCTCTCTAGGTGGTTCTGTAAGATAAATTGTGCTCTCTGGCATAGTTTGAGAAAGTTTTCCCTCAAGAGTAGGTTGTGGAGTTTTGGTAGGTTCCATATCCAAAGGTTGAACTGTGATTTCAGCTGTGTTTGGGTGCCGAGTGTGAATGTATTCTGGATGCATCGCCAGTGTGTGCTTTGGAGAAACAACTATTATATTCTGGTTTGGAATGAAAGGATGGTGGACCACTCTAGTACCTGAAGTTATGGTGAGTAACGGGTCCAAGGGCAGAAACGTGGTATTGGGTGAAACCAGATACTCAGCTTGAGCCTGACCTGGTGTTGGAACTGTCACCTCCTGATACACTGGAGCTGGAGCTACAGCCTCTTCAGGTGGTTCTGTAATCTGAGTTGTGGTCCCTTGCACACTTTGAGAAAGTTCTCCCTCAGTAATAAGTTGTGGAGCTAAGGTAAGTTCCAGATCCAAAGTTTGAACTGTAGCTTTATTTGGGTTTGGATGCTGAGTGTGAACCTGTTCTGGATGTATCACCAGAGGGCGCTTTGGAGGATGAACTATTACTGTCTGCTTTGGAATTGTAGGATGGTGAGTCTCTCTAGTAGGCTCTGAAGTTATGGTGAGTAACAGGTCCAAGGGCTGAAATGTGGCATTGGGTGAAACTAGATACTCAGCTTGAGCCTGACCTGGTGTTGGAACTGTGACCTCTTGATACACTGGGGCTGGAGCTACAGCCTCTTCGGGTGGCTCTGTAATCTGAGTTATGTTCTCTTGCATACTAAGAGAAAATTCTCCCTCAACAATAGGTTGAGGAGTTATGGCAAGTTCCAGATCTAAAGTTTGAACTGTAGCTTTAGTTGGGTTTGGATGTTGAATATGAACATGCTCTGGATGTATCACCATAGAGTGCTCTGTTTTAGGGGGTGTTGTAGGATGGTGAGGCTTTCTGGTAGGCTCTGAACTTATGGTGAGTTCTAGGTCTAAGGACTGAAATGAGGCAGTGGGTGATACTAGATACTCAGCTTGATTCTCAGTTGGTGTTGGAATTGTCATCTCATTATATTCTGGACCTTGAGCTACAACCTCTTTATGTGGTCCCATCATCTGATTTGTGGTCTCCTGAATAGTTTGAGAAAGTTTGTCCTTACTAGTAGGTTGTAGATTTATGGCAAGTTCCAGATCCAAAGATTGAACTGTGGTTTTAGTTGGGTGTGAAATTTCCCCTTGAAAATTAGTCTGTGGATTTATAGTCCTCTTCGGTAAATGCTCAGCCTCTGGAATAATTTCTGAAGTTGCAGTAACTTCTAGGTCCAAAGTCCGAAATGACCCATTAGGTGATGATGTAGACTCTACTCGATCCTTATCTGGCCTTGGAACTATCATCTTGTGTGTTGGAATGTGAGTTACAGTATTTTTCAGTGGTTTGGGAGCGTGATTCTCATGGAGGTCTGCGGCCATTTGCTGATGTAAAGAAGGTCTTATTCCCATACTGTGACCTGGAGGCAGTTCTGAGGCTTCCTGCTGAGCTGAAGAAAGGTGCACCTCTTTAGGTTGCGCCTTTGTTGTCTGAGCTATGGCCTCTTGGAAGGCTGGAGATTCAGTTTCGAAGACATATGGAGGCTTTGAAAGGGCACTAGTCTGGATTTGTGAAAATTTACCTTGCTCAGTAGAATCTATGGGCTCTAGTAGGTCCTCCTGTGGAAATGGAACTGATCCAATCTCCAGAGAGGGCTTTCGAGTTATGGTAAGTGCTGGGCCCACATGTTTAATGGTGGCTTTATATGATTTTGAATGTTCAGTTCTGAACATTGCCTCTAGATCTGCAGGTGAAAAATATGTATCTGTCATTGAAGGCCAAGCTGAGCTAACCTGCTGACTTAGAGAAGGTTCCTCAGGAAGTTCTTCAAGCTGGGTTGGGACCCCTTGACCAACTGAAGAATGCTGATCCTCTGTTGTGGTGGCTGGATACTGAGTTGGGACACTGTGTGATGCTGGAGGATGAACTTGACCATGACCCAGGGATGGACCTGTTAATTCATGGTGAGCCGGAAGTTGAGCTACCTCTTCACTAGGCTGCTCTATAATCTGTTCTGGACCAGGTTCCTCAGGAAGTTCTTCAGGCTGGGTTGGGACCTCTTGACCAACTAGAAAATTTTGCTCCTCTGTTGGGATGGTTGGATACTGAGTTGGGGCATTGTGTGATGCTGGAGGATGAACTTGACCATGACCCAGGGATGGACCTGTTACTTCATGATAATCTGGAGGTTGAGCTACCTCTTCATTAGGCTGCTCTATAATCTGTTCTGAAGCCTCCTGCTGGTCTGGAAAGGGTTGTCCTTCCTCAGAGATCTGTGATATTCCAGCTGTGTCTTCTTGTTGGCTTAGAGGTTTATGATACAAAATAGGTTCTGGGGATTGAGACAGAATATCCTGTTCATTTGGCATTTCAACCTCTTCAGGAGATGCTGTAGCCTCATGGTACACAGGAGACGTTCCCATCTCAGCTACCGGTTTTTCTGTGATGGTAATCTCCACATCTGGAGGTTGACCAGTCACATTTGACAAGCTAGAATGCTGAGCTTGATAGCGACCTGGGGGTAAAACTGTCACTTCATGATGCTCTGGAAACTGAGCTGCTTGTTCCTGATCAGATGCAGAAGGTTTAAACTCTTCAGCATACTCAAAGGCTGGAGCTGGTACCTCCAGCTGGCTTTGAAACTGACTCTCCTCAGGAGGCTCAGAAGCCTGAGCTGGAGGCTTCTCCCCATTCAGAAAGGGTTCCATCTCATCAGCATACTCCAAAGGATGCACTGGGGATTCCTGCTGGGCAAGAGAAGGTTCAGTCTCCTTGGTAGGCTCTGAAGTTATGGTGAGGGCCACATCCACAGGTCTAACCGTAACATGTGGCAAATGATAATGGTGCTCTTCACTCTGATCTGGCTGGACTTGGTGAAATGGTGAAGTTTCACCTACACTCTCAATAGGAGACTCTGAAGTTTGAAGCAGAGCCTCCTGCTCGACTGGAGGGACCTCCGCAGGCTGAACTGAGGCTTCAGGCTGGTTTCCGGAACCTGATCCTACCTCCTCAGGAGACTCAGAAAGTTGAACTGGCTGCTCCAGTTCACTGGGAGAAGATTCATCCTCCAACACAGGGCCCAGATGTTGAGACAGATCTTCCTGCTGGGTTGGTAAGGGCCCCACCTCCTCTGCATTCTCTTGAGGCTGAATTGGAGATTCCAAATCAATTCCAGAAGATTCAACCTCCTCAGGATACCCAGAAGGTTCAGCTGGCTGCTGCTGCTGGCTGGGGAAAGGTTCAGCTCCGACAAGAGGACCTGGAGTCTGAGTTGGAGTCTCTTCCTCATATGGAGATGACTCAATCTCCTTTCCAGGTTCAGAAGTTATTGTAACTGCCACATCTACAGGTTTGACTGTAATCTTGGGCGAAGTATAATGGAGAACTTGATCCTGACTGGGATGTGGAATTGTGGTTAGTGGAGTTTCAACTACACTCTGCATAGAGGATTCTGGAACTGGAACTGTAGCCTCTTGCTCAACTAGACTGATTTCTTCAGGGAGCTTTGTAGACGGAGCCAGAGCTTCTAGCTGGCTACCAGAATTTTCAAGGTCTTCAGGAAGCTCTAAAATCTCATCTGGGGCCTCGTGTTGGGTTGATGAAGGTTCCAACAACTCAGAACTCTCTGGAAACTGCCCTAGGGTCCGTGGCTGGCTCAGAGTAGCTTGTGCCTCCGTATCTGCCTCTGAAGTCACTGTCTCAAGATCAACAGGATTCACTGTGACATTTCGCAAGTTTGAGTGCTGAGCTTCATTTCTATTTGGAGGTGGACCATTTATTTCAGGATGCACTGGTCGTTCCTCAGAAGGAAGAGGACGGTGAGCTGGGATTAAAGGCTCATCTTCCTCAGGGGGCTGTGGGAAATAATCTGGAGCATCCTGAAGGGGATTCTCTGGATTTCGAACTTGTGTCTCCAACTGGTCAGGTTCAACCTGTTCTAAGAGCTCTGGCGCTTCATCTGCACTCTCCTGGGATTGCAGAGGAAGGCTGTAAGAATAAGTTTCATTCATATTCAGGTCTTCATAATAATCATCCATGATTTTTTGAGGTTTTCCAACAACCACTTTAGCAAGTTTCTTATGCTGAGCTAGATCTTTCTTCAACTCCTTGGGTGAAACAGTGAACTTTGTTGCTTTTGAACTCCGGCTGTCTAGTGGTGGAACAATTACTTCATACAATTGATGATCTGTAGCCTCAGATAGACTGGGAGTACTTCTGAACTGTGAAGGCACAATGGGAGCCTGAATTTGATCCCCCTTTAGCATTAAAATGTTCTTTGGCTGCTTCCCAGATGGTATCAGCTTGTTGGTCAGATCCTGATGTGAAACAGCAAGCTCCTCAGGCTCTGGGTTCGGCTCCCGAGAAGTACTGGGATCCTGGAACGGAAGTAAACTGTCAGTCAACTCCTCAAGTGGGACCAACACTTCTGTGGAAGCAGAGGACCCCAGATCCTCAATGCCCCCTGTGTCTGTCTTGGGTGCTCGAGTATGTGGGGATTTAGGTGGATGATCAGAGGGGTGCCAAGACCAGAGCTTGGTTGGCACCCAGGGCTCTGAAGTCAACTGGACTGGGTTTCCAGTGAACTCTGGAATGGGAACAGCCAGGGCCAGCAGCCACAAAAGTTGCCACGTGAAGAGAAGCCTTCGTGCGCCAAACTGCAGTAGAGACATGACATGCAGTAGGGACTCAATCCACAGTGCTGCCCCACACTGGTGGGAAACTGAATGAAAGCCCCCTGAGCTCAGGGAACCTTGGCAACCAGGCCTACCCCGCCCCGCCCTTTATTTATGACAGCTGACCTTTGTTACAAAACCATTACTAGGCAGGGTCCCAGTTAGATTCTGCTTGCTCTCTTGTCTGTGATCATTCCCCCTTTTGGATTCTCTTTCAACTTTGTTGTAGAAAACTCCAAAAGCCAAATTGAAAAGTTATCTTAGAGTATCTGTACCCTGTTTCTTGCTTCTGTAGCTTTTTTCCCTAATGTCCAGAGTAGAATGATCCATGAAATAAGCATCAAATGATGTCTGTTGTTAGGACTGTAAAAATAATCTTTAATGATAATAAAGTCAGACATTTTTATTATCGTTGTATGGTGGCACATGCCTCAACATGCATGCAGAAGTCAAAGGACAGCATATGGAGTGGGTTCTCTCCTTTCACCTCTAAGAGGCTTCCAGGGTTGGAACTTTGGTCACCAGGCTTGCATTGTGAGGTGGCAAGTACCTTTATCCAGTAAGTTATCTGCAGGCCATAATTGTAAACTTAATAATACACTAGCATCTTTTTACCTCTCACAGACCTTTTTAACTTAGACCTTCTGTAATGTGCTTAAGCTTTCTGTTTGTCCTCAATTTTGATGTACATTTTGGAACACTGCTTACTTTAGGACAAAACTACCACCTACGATCCTTTCTCATCTGAAAGCATTCTTTCTCTTTAACCTTCTTTACCAAAATGCATTTTATATCTATAGTCTTTTATATTCCCTCACTTGATTGTTACACTTTCTTTACAAATTTAAAAACATTTTATGTCATACTGCATACTGATACATATGGGTAAGCAGGATGCTTATAAATTGTAACAGCTTACAGTAATGCTTTGACCTATATAGCTTTATACCTATGTTCCAAAATTAAGCATAAGCCCATCTCAGATAAACAGAGGGTATGGGCCACTCAGAAACGATATAGCTAACAGACTCAATGAGATTCTATTGTCTTACACAGATGAATAAGAATTATTAAGAGACTTCATGGTTCATGTTATCTGAGAAGAGAATTACTAACTACTCTAGTTACTGGCATCTTTGCAGGGTGGGGCGGGGGGGGGGTGGGGGGGAGGGAGACTGACATCCACAATCTGTAATAGTTCCAATGTCCTTTCTGCTCTGTCCCAGTGCTAACCTAGGAGTTTATACTATCCACTGCCTTTCCTTAATCTACAAACATGGAATGACACATTCTTTATGAAGATTGACCATTAGACTTTACTCAGATATTTCTTTGTCAGGACACAAACATCTTCTGATGTCTGCTGACACCTCAAGGTGCACAGAGGTTCACTCCACCCAGACTGAAAGAACTCAGAAAGTTACAGCCTCAAGAACATCACACACACACACATACACACACACACACACACACACACACACACACACACACACACACACACCACAGTTGTTTAAACCTGCAACCTGTTGAAAACTTAAATGGTCTCTTCAAGAAAACAAAAAGGGCATTTAGTTAAATACAAAGGGAAGCTTCCTGTGTGAACTTACCAGCAGCTGTACCTTACCTGTGCTTCCATCTGCACCACTGCTTTTCTTGTGGGATGATATAGACTCTTGGTATAATATATACTCAATATATGAAATGGCTATAACCTCCCACTATTCTCTTTTTAATTATTCCACCACTGAATTCCTTCTTAGACTTGTTTTTATTTTTCTGTTTACCACATTCTTAACATATAACCTTCTGTATATAATTATCAGTAATTTTGTTTCACAATCCAAGAAAGCTTATTTCTAAACTCAAAAGTTAAGATAATGAAAATAGCTATCTTAAAATACGTGTCTTAAATAATGACTAAATCTTAATGTCTGACAGCAGCACAAGGGGAGTCTGAGCCATTATTACACAGAATGCTAACTGTCCTAGGTCCAACCAAACAGATGAATTTAAAATGCTTGTAATAATAATTGTTCTATGTTTAAAAAACAGAAGTATACACATAATTCTTAGACCATTATCCTAAGTGAGGAAAGGCAGACACAACACAGGGTCTGGCTACCCAGCTCTAGTCTAGGTACAATCTGGTATGACTCATTGTCACCACCTCAATCTATTCCAGAGCTTTCTGGTGCCAGTTTAGGGATCTAAGCCAGGAATGTGGTATGAATCCCACACACTCACAGGTTTCAAATCGGCAGATGGAAGCTGTACTTCCTGCAGACTCTTGCCTCCTGTGGATCAAGGCTTGAATCACACACTGAGGAATGTGTGGGTAGAACTGATCATGGTAAGTCTATTCCACTCCATCACTAACACCCTTGCTTCTGACTTAGACACCCTAGCCCTATAACCATGGAGTCTAGGAAAAAAAGAAAACAAAAAACAAAAACAAAAACAAAACAAAAACCCCCCAGAGTCAGTTGGAATATCTTTTCTACATTTGATTTATTCACTGCTTAAGCCATTCCACAAGCAGTCAAAGAAATAAATGTTTGGCCAGGTGGTGGTGGTTCACACCTTTAGTCCCAGCACTTGGGAGGCAAAGACAGGTGGATCTCTGAGTCTTCAAAGTGAGTTCCAGGACAGCCAGGGCCACATAGTGAGACCCTGTCTCAAACAACCAAAAAGGAGAAAAAAACCAAAAAACTAATTCACACAGGAGTTTATGGAAATATTTAGATAATGATTTGCCAAGGTAACTGAAGACTCTAAGATATTCAGATTAGGCAACTACTTTAGCATAAAAGTAAGTCCTTAATCAGGAACTAGAGAAACGTGATTTCCTCCTTCCTCCAAAGCTTGTGGGCAGGTAGGTCAGCTCCCCGACTGAATTTATAAGTTCTGTCAAGTATATGCTTAACAAAAACTTGCCACTGAAAAGGGAATTTGAGAAATAAATTAATAATAATGGATTCCTTCCCACTCTGAGAACAGAGCTTCTTCCAGCTTATATACAGGCTCTTTGGCAGTGCCAACAACTCAGGGGTTTCTGTCTTCATGGAACATCAGCACCACTTCTGCAGCACAGCAGAACTAAACAAAAGAACTGAAGCTCATGAAGCTGTTAGGGATTTGAATTAAAGTCCATTCTAGAAGTAAGTGTGTGTGACACTAAAAGCCAGGGCCTCACACATGTTAGGCAAGCTCTTTACCATTGAGCTACATCCACAGAACACCTAGAGTTTTAATGAAAAGAGTTAAAAAATAAACAATAATCCCAGCTAACAGTGAGGTATCCTACAGCTTCAAAATCAATTAAGATTTGCAAATGAACTACCAGATATTGGCATTTTTATTACATACTACACAAACAGTGGAGAAATTTATGGACTATCAAAGTGATTAAGGTGATTAATTATAGATGGTGGGCCAATTCATATATACCTATTTACTTTCAACAATAGTTGTCCTCTCACATAATCCAGTTCAATCCTTTTATCTAAAGTCTAGGATTAGAATGTTGAGAGTATGGTTGGTCAAAGTCTACAAAGTTTTCCTTCATCCTTGTTTGGCCATCAATGGAAACCAAAGTAGTAATTTGCCAGTTCTCGGTATTGTGAGCCATTACAAGGGCCTGATGTCAAACTGCCCTATGTCTGATGCCAAGGCAAACCTAATCATAACAGACTTAAAATATCAAAACCTGCCAAAGACTTCATTTTGGATATACTTGAAATGCAATGCTCACTTTACAGAGTGGATGTGAAGAACATTTTAACTATGTATAGAGAACCCTAAATAAATGCTATTTTTTTAAGTCACGGCACTTTCTGCATCATTTCCAGGATGCAGGATTTACTAACTGCCTTCTGTTGGTGACAGTCATGATAAAAGGAAGTCCTGCAGAGAAAGCATAGCATTTCGAGTGAGCAAAGAAATGCTTAAGTCTTCACACCTAGTAGGTCCTACTTCAGAATATGATCCAAAATGCAGATGAAATGAAACTGCCACCAACCCCTCTCCAAATTACTAATCCATCAAAAGGAAGAAATACACCTATCTCTATAAATTTTACAAGCAACAAAAACTATGAGAGGCTCATCTGAATGAATACACTTCTGTGAGACTACAAATTATTCCTCATGTTAACTCTATAAATATTTTACAAGTCACTATGAATCTTTTTTTATTTTATTTTATTTTTTTTTGAGACAATGTCTCATATAACTGGATTCTCTTTTTAGTCCCAGGACAATGTTGAACTTCTGATCCTCCTATCTCCAACTCTTGAGTGCTGGGATTATGCCCACCTTTCATTTTTTTAATGTGGTGCTAGAAATAGAACCCAGTGCTTCATGCTAGGCATGCACTCACTCTATCAATTAAGCGAATTCCCAATCTTACAGTACAGTAGACACCACAAGTTCAAGATGTCTACTCCAATTGTGAAAAGTGTTATATTGTGTTAGTTAAGTTTTTATTGCTGTGAAGAGACACCATGACTCCAGCAACTCTTATAAAGAAAACATTTAATTAGGGTGGCTGGGGTGGCTCCCTTACAGTTTCAGAGGTTCAGTCCATAGTCATCATGACGGGGAGCATGACAGCGGGAAGGGAGATATGGTGGTGACTACATCTTGGCTTGCAGGCAACAGGAAGTCAACTGAGACACTGGGCAGTACCCTGAGCATAGGAAACCTCAAAGCCTGCCCCAACAATGATACACTTCCTCCAATAAGGCCATACCCACTGCAACAAAATCACACCTCCTAAGAGTGCCACTCTCTATGAGATTATGGAGGCCGGTTAGATTCAAACTACCACATATATATTCCTAAACTTTCAACAATACAAAATAAGTCAAAGCATTATTAGTAACCTGTGGATCTGTTTATGCATCTTCGTTCCATCACAAGTCGTTATTCGCCCAATAGGCCAATATTTTGTTCTTTTCTTATCCCAAAATCAAGCACAGTCCACACCATCTAGTAGGGGATTGATAGTATGTCAGCTGAATGACTGAATGAGTGAATAAATGATTTAAAAATGAAATTGCTCTATCTGAAGATCTAAAACTAATTGCCTGTTAGAAAGCTGACATGCCCAGCACTGTCAGGAAGATTGGCCGTGTGATAGTCACATTGGGCTTTTCTGGACAAGCAGGAAGCACAGAGCCGTTACCTAAGATAAGTTTACCACAGTTGTTGCTGGTAATCATCTTCCTTCATGAAGAGAAAATGAAGTAAAATTTTCTCTTAAGGTGCTTTTAAAAATATCATTCTCAGGCGGTGGTGGTGGTGGTGGTGCAAGCCTTTATTTTATTTTATTTTTTTTTTTGGTTTTTCGAGACAGGGTTTCTCTGTGTAGCTTTGCGCCTCTCCTGGAACTCACTTGGTAGCCCAGGCTGGCCTCGAACTCACAGAGATCCGCCTGGCTCTGCCTCCCGAGTGCTGGGATTAAAGGCGTGCGCCACCACCGCCCACTGGTGCAAGCCTTTAATCCCAGCACTCGGGAGGCAGAGGCAGGAGGATCTCTGTGAGTTCGAGGCCAGCCTGGGCTACCAAGTGAGTTCCAGGAAAGGCGCAAAGCTACACAGAGAAACCATGTCTCAAAAAAAAAAAATATCATTCTCTTTTCTATATTTGTAAAAGGTATGTGTCAGGGGGAACAAGGTAGCTGTATTCACCAAAGCTAAAAGAATACTTAAACTCTGTACTAAGTATGACTTCACTTATTCAATGATGGGCTTAATTTGTAAGATTCTTTTTTTTGTTTGTTTGTTTGTTTTGTTTTGTTTTTCTCTGTGTATCTGTGTAGCTTTGCACCTTTCCTGGCTCTCACTCTGTAGCCCAGGCTGGCCTCGAACTCACAGAGATCCGCCTGGCTCTGCCTCCCGAATGCTGGGATTAAAAGTGTACGCCACTGCCCTGCAACTTGTAAGATTCTTTTTTTTTTTTTTTTTTTTTTTTGGTTTTTTGAGACAGGGTTTCTCCGTGTAGCTTTGCGCCTGTCCTGGAACTCACTTGGTAGCCCAGGCTAGCCTCGAACTCACAGAGATCCGCCTGGCTCTACCTCCCGAGTGCTTAACACCTAAGATTTATGAAATAGTCCCAGTTTCCAAAAAGCAGGAAAAACTCACTACTGTTTTGTAATTTCTCCAGTGACATCTATACTATATAAATGCCTGGACCTGGTCACAGGTTAGAAACAGACCACAATTAAATAATTAAACAATGCATGACAGATGATCTCCTCCATCATTAGAAGTGGATGAACAAAGATGGAAGAAAGTGTTGAACAAGGTACAGAAGCAGAGATGGTGTAATAGGGATCCCTACTGAGGAAAGTTCTCAGAGTCAATAAAGTGGACGAGGAAAGCTACATGGACAAAGATAAGCAAAAAGACAGATCAGGTGGCCAATCAGTAACTGAAACGGTCCTTGAAAAGGACAGGTGTTTGAATTGAGAGTCATAGATGTGGCCCCGAGGCAGGCGCTGGGAAATTAAATCGGTTGGCATGCTGACATGGAAGAGGGTTTCTACAGCACATTAAAGAAGCCTATTTTCTGGGAAACGGTTACAACGGACAGTTTGTCAAACTCACACATCTTAAATCTACAGGAAAGCAACACAGCTAACCTCCTGTGATGTCTTAAATTTAAAGGCAACAGAAACCCGATGCGGAATAGTCTACATGAGTACACTTGGGTTTGACCTTTTACACCAGTCACTGCTGCAAACCTGGAAAAAAAAAAAATCATGTAACCATCCAGAAAGCCCTCGCGGCTCAAGTGAAAATACACCGAGATGCAGTCGTGAACCAGAGAGCCGCACAAACGCTAGGGCTGAGCTCAACTTCACTCCAGCTCCCTCATTTGTACCCACCTTCACGGACCACGTCTGAAGAGTCTCAAGCCTTCCGGTCTCAAGCCTTCGGGGCTCTCTGCGCGTCCCTGGCCCAGGAAAAGTTGAGGATGGTGTGGAAACCGGGGCCCGCTGCAGAGTTCGGGAAGGCCCGGATTAGCAACAGAAGGGCAAACTGGGAGAACGCTGTGAACGGGGAGAGAATGCTGTGGGAGGCCCACGACGTGAGCGCTCATCTCCCGCCCCAGTTCCCACGAGTCGCCGCCCTTCACCTCGCACGCACAGAGAGAGGCTTTTCCTCTGAGGAGGCGACGAGGGCGTGAGAAGTGCGGGTGGCTAAGGGCGCCCGGCGGGCTCACTGCCCACCGCCGGGTCCTGGACCTGTGTCAGCTGAAGCCATTACCTGCAGCCGGAGCTCCAAGGGGGAGGGACCGGGTCTCCCCAGGCGCGGGAGGTGGCCTCGTCCATCCTCCCTCCTCAGTGCAGCCTCCACCAGAGGGCCCAGAGCTCAGGTTTCCATTCAACGCTTTCGCGCTCTTGGTGCAACCCCTACATCCTCCCCTCAGTGCGCCTGCGCGGCGAGCAACGCCTGCACAGGCGCACGTGCGAAGGGTGTGGCCCGCGGCGGGCCAGCTTCGTCCTTCCCCTTGTCACCCGGCAGACCTCTGGTGTATAATCCTCGGCGCCAACCGCACCGCTCCAACGCTAGAGCTGACTCTAGTGCTCCTAACCAAGCATTTTTTTTTTCAAGGGTAGACGTACAGGATCCAGCTTCATCTTCACTTCCAAAAGAGTCTACTATCCAGTTAGCACTGTTGAACTGGTGGGAAATGACTTCTAAAGATGGGATCCTTTGAGTTAACTTTAAAGAGTTTTAATTATGCAAAACTAAGCCAGAATTCAACCACTAGGGGTCTAGCGTGAAACCTTTAAAGACATGTCCCTGCTTGTCCTGGAGTTTCTGCTGATGTGTATATGTGGAGTTTGGAGAGTGTGAGAAGCTGTGAGTTGAGAAGAAAAATTTGGAAAGGGATCAAAATGGACCCACATAAATCCTGGAGCTGATACACCTAAGGAAGGTGTTCCAGGAGATACAATGGGCTACTTGTTGGAGTAACGCGCAGAGAGAAGGTGAGACCTACGACTCAGTAATTGTAGGCTTTCGGAGGACGACGAAAGGACTGAAGAACATTTGAGTTCTGTATGACAGCCCTCGGCTCCATACTGGTCTATGATGACGTTTTCACCTGTCCGCAACAAAATAGTAAATTTTATTTTAATGTTTACAAGTGCCTTTGCCTGCATGTATGACTGTGCACCACACATACTTGTTGCCCACGGAGGCCAGAAGATGGTGTTGGATCCCCTGGAACTAGAATTACAGGCAGTTGTGAGCTGCCATGTGGGTGCTAGGAATTGAGCCTGTGTTTTCTAAAAGAGCAGCCAGTGCTCTTAACCACTGAGCCATCTCTCCAGTCCTGACAATATTAGTTTTTCATTTTATAAAATGAAGTGTATTATATTCCCCTCTCCTGCATGTATGACTTCCATAAAAGTTTGATGCTAGAAATTATTTTACCAAAAAATGCTGAGACTAGTTGTAATATTCTTAACGAAGTATTGAAATCAAGTTCGAATTTGTGATGATTAATCCTTATCAGCTTGACTAGATTTAGGATCGCCATGGAAACACACCATGGGGTGTGTCTGGGAGGATAGTTCCAGGAAAGTTTTAACTGAGGAAGGAAGACCGACTTGAATGTGGGTGGCACTATCCCTTGGTCTGGGGTTCTGGACCAATCAAAAAGGAGAAAGCGAGCTAGCTGAACATCAGCGTGCATCTCTTTCTGCTTTCTAATTGCAGATGCCATGTGATCAATTAGTCTCACACTCCTGCTGCCATGTCAACCGTGATGGACTGGACCCTCAAACTATGAGCCAAAGAATGAAAAATAAGAAATAAAACCCTGGGTTTTTCGGGTATTTTGACACAAGATAAGTATCTAATGTGGGGCTCTTCTGGCTTAGTTACTGATTGACTTCCTACTTGCTTGTGAAATATAGAAGTCAGGAAGCTAGTGAACAGTCAGATCCTTGTCGATGCGGTTAAAGCTCGGGGTAGAGGACTAAGTGGCCCACGTGAACACTCTAGTTAGACACTACTGATAGTGGCTGTGTGCAGGCCATTTCCCCAGCTGTCCCTTTTCTGCCTTTGTGCCGTGTCCTTAAGCAAATTATACTCCATGTCTGCTCCTGCCAAACCAATCAGATCCTATCCAGAAAAGCTTTCATGCGCACGCGCATGCACGTGTGTGTGTGTGTGTGTGTGTGTGTGTGTGTGTGTGTGTGGTACACCCACATATCACTGCACAGGTGTATAGGTCAGGACAACTTCCAGGAGTCAGTTTTCTTCTACCATGTAGGTTCCTGGGATTGAACTCAGGTCCTCAGGCTTGGCAGCAAGCACTCTTGCCTGCTGAACCATTTTGCTGGTCCTCTTCTACTTTTTTAAAAATTATTATTTTTTTGATAATCTAGATTCTCATTCATTCTCTCCAAGTCATTGGCACCTGTTACCATTTTTTTTTTTTATCTCAGTCCCATTTTCTCCATTTCAATGCCAGACCCTCAGCCCCACTGGCTACCTATATCTGAATCTTCTATTAACCTTTAAAAATAGTTGTTGGGGTGTAATTACTAATAGCTTGGTACTGTTTCTAAGCAACAAGTATAGATTTTAGTAAATATTTTATCACCCACTGTAATGTCTGTGGCTGGCTCTTCTTCACTAACTTAATTGTGAATCCCTTAAGAGCAACATATATATATATATATATATATGTGTGTGTGTGTGTGTGTGTGTGTGTGTGTGTGTCAGTCTTCCCTTTTCTCATGCCTAGAACACTCTTAAAGTGGTACGTACTCAAATGTAAGTGGAATTAAGAACTAAATAAACACATTCTTTGCCCAGAGTGTGCTTTAATAAATTTTTAAAAAATAATTGTATTTATTTGACGTCTTCTTGGTTTGCAAATGACAGTTAAGAACAAAGGAACTGGGTCTGGATGAACACAAGCACGGAACCTCCGTAAGACATTTTCCCCTGGGACTCTGGTCATTTTTACTTGTGAGTGGGAAGAGAAGAAAATAGTGTGAGGTGAAAGCAAGAAGATGAAGTAGTGAAGAATCTCCCAGTAGAAGAGGGGTTCTGGAGTGACTCTCCGGTGGGTCTGCACCCTGGTTCATCCCAGATGGCATCCTGTCATCCAATAGGAGAGCGGCCGTTCGGAACAGTGCAACCTCCATTCTACCCTGTGGAGTAAAGAGAAGGTTTTCGTTCTCTGTTTAATTGCTGCTTCCCCACATTGTGATCTAGTATTGGAGACGCCTCCCTGCAAAGCAGCACCCAGAGTCCACTTCATTCCTGACTGGGCTGTCCTTTCTGATTCTTCTTTGAGGTTCCCTCACTCCTGGGGCTTGCCCTCTTCCCTCATTCATAAGCATCCACATTTTTAATTCCTCACTTCCCTTTGAAGGTGGGGGTCACTATTCTATAGGATTTAGAGCTAATTAAAACAAAATCCTAGTTGCAACCTTTGAACCTCCCCTTCAAAAAGGATCAGCCCCGATGATCATTAAGTTTCCTTCCTGGATCTTGTTTTGAGCATGCAACACTTACAACCCTTTGCATTCTTACCAGTTCCTGTATATGGGGCCATTTGTATTAGTTTTATGTCCAGTTTGAAGCACAGAAAAGATTAAGTGGTCCCCTATGCCTCCAGTTTTGAGGAGCTGAAAACTTTGAGGTATCTGTACCACTAAGGAGTCCCTTTTAATAGGAAATATTGTTGATTATGAGAAGGCCTCTGCAGGAGACACGTTTGTATAACGACTTGGCTATGCTTTCGGCGGATTGGATCAAGGGGGAAAACACTGGTTCACACTGAACCAATTAGAGTCGCTGTATCAGGAACTTTGACCAGGACTTGACTAACCCATCCACCAAGGACTTCAAGTTATAGACTTGGGATGCTGTCTTGTGGATTGGAGAGCAGGGGATGCTGGTCTGCAGAGATTGGTGACTTGAACGTGGAAGCCGTGGAAGCAGAACTGGCCATGAGAAGCCTCTCCTGAGGTTCCAACTTTCTCCTGAGGCCCAGCTGCATCCCTTCAGTGGGCTCAGTAAGAGACATCCTCTCAAAATAAATTTCTGGGCTGGGCGATGGTTCACAAACATAAAGACCAGAGCTGGAATTCCCCCCAAAACCCACATAAGTGTCAGGAAGGCCTGTCCACCTCGAATTCCAGTGTTCTGAGCGCTGAGACAGGGGATTCCTGGAACAAACTGCTTAGCCAGACTAGCCAAATCTGTGAGCCCTGGGTACAATTTGGAGACTGCTGAATGAGTAAGGTGAAGAGAGACTGAGGAAGACTCCATCAACATCAGGCCTCCACACACATGTACGCAGACGTGCATGCCACACACATACACAAACTAAAAATAAGTAAAGTAAACATGTGCACAAATAGTTTTCCTCTGCTAAGTCAAGTTGCTTTGTCTTATTATAATCAAAAGTTATTGCAGGGCAATTGTGGTTCACACCTTTAATCCCAGCATTGGAAGGTAGAGGCAGGTGGATCTCTGTGAGTTCAAGGCCAGCCTGGTCTAAAAAGCAAGTTTCAGGACAGCTAGAGCTACACAGAGAAACCCTGCCTCGAAAAACAAAACAAAAACCAAAAAAAAGAAAGAAAGAAAGAAAGAAAGAAAGAAAAGTTATTAATTCAATATCAGAGAAAGAACCAACCCCAGGTATTATGTCAAAGAATGCTATTCACTACCCCATCTTTTTCCTTTTTTTAATTTTTTGAGGTTTTCATTTTTATTTTGTATATGAGAGTATTTGCCTGTGTACCATGTGCATGCAATGCCAGTGGAGGCCAGAAGAGGGTGTTGGTTCCCCTAGGACTGGAGTTGCCGATGTTTGTGATCTGTCCTGTGGGTGCCAGGAATTGAACCAGGGTCCTCTGAAAGAGCAGCCAGTGATATTAACCACTGAACCATCTCTCCAGCTCCGTGTTTTTCTAAACCTCTGTAAGCGATTGCCCACAAGTCCTTGTCCACTGCCTCTCACTCTGTCATATGCTCCTCCTAACTCGATCCCACCCAGCCTCCTCACCAGTTTCTCATCCCTCCTGATCCAGACACAATCTTTTTCGCACAGTGGATAGATGGAAGGAGGTTGGGACCCAGCATATCTGAAAAGAAAGAGGAGGTCACCTGTGATATGTTCAAAGGCTAATCCCAAAGACTAAACAGACACTGTCTCTGCCTGCACTTGTCAACCTAGGGCCTGAGCACTTCCAGATTAGGCAAGGCCTCCATCCTAGGGACCCATTTGGATAGCCCTGCTGTGGCTGCCAGAGATGGGAAGTGGGGCCCGGAGGAGACTGACCCTGCCCACTGCTGTTCCTCCAGCCAGGGTAGGTAATGGCTCACCCAGAGTTTTCAGATTTCTGGGAGGAAAGGGTGTAAAAACAGACAACACACAGACCAAGAAAAAGTCCTGCTTATAAAGGGGTCTGTAGGTGAGAAACCCAAGAATGTTAGGGTAGGAAGGAGACACTGGTCCTGTCAAGCCTCCTAGATTAGCTTTGAGGCAAGAAATTTGTACTTGGCCTTTGATCCGGCCGTTAGCCTGGGAACCAGTGAATGGTTATACCTGAGCATTTAAGGCCGAAAGTCACATTTCCAGGCTCCCTCCCTCCTTTCCCCTTCCCTCCCTCCCTCCTCCCCTCCCTCCCTCCCTCCCTCCTCCCCTCCCTCCCTCCCTCCCTCCTCCCCTCCCTCCCTCCCTCCCTCCCTCCTCCCCTCCTTCCCTCCCTTCCTCAGACAGCATCTCATTGTATGGCCCCAGGCCAGCCTTGAATTTCTGGGCTCAGACAGTCCTCCCGCCTCAGCCTCCCAAATAGGTGGTACTAAAGACAACAGCCCTTAGAAGTTCTCTGAGCCTAAATTTGCTCATCTGGGAAGCAGGGATCATAAAGTTTCTGTTGTGTGGAAGGGTGGATAAAATGAGCTATGCATATGATACGCTCAATACAGAACATGTTGTTAATTAGTGTGCCTGCAATGCCACTCCCAGCCATTAAGAGTCTTTCTGGATCCTCCTCAAGGGACCCTCCAGACCCCACGCAAGGATGGGGTATTAAGACTGTGGAGCTATTCCTCTGCTCAGTTAAGGGACTCCTTGCTCTCTAAACCATCCCTGGAAGGACATGCCTAGGCTGTGCCTGTAAGTAGGGCCTGGTTTCCTCTCTCAGCCCTCCCACCCCAGGGCTCCCAGCCAGACCTTCACAGTCCGTGTGGCAGAAGTTCTCTGAATGACTCAGGTAGTCGTTGCACCAGTAATGGCTGTTGATCTGGAAGATTCCATAGTCGAAGCTGCCGTCTACATTCTCGTTCACCTTTGATGTGTTGAAGTTGCTTTCCACAAAAGCCAAGCACAGCCCTTAGAACAGAGAGAAGAGGCTTGGGCGTTAGAAGGACGCAAGCTGAGTGGGAAGGAGTCGACTGAACAAAAGTGGGAGCAAGGCATCAGGAGAGGGAACAAGGCCCAAGAGGCTAGCTATTCCTGAAGAGCTAGAAGTACCCACAGACTCCATCCGTCCTTCAGTCCATTTCCCTGTCCATTTGTACAGCCGCCCCCCCTATCTTTCCACCCACTTATGTTTTCTGCACTTGCTGAGTACCTACTGTGTGCCAGGACACACATGCACACGCACACGCACACGCACACACAGCAGGAGAAGTGGAGAAAGTGTTACAAGGCAGGTGTGCACAGATTTCCCATGGAAAGGAAAGAGCCCTTCCATGCAGGACCATGGACAAAGCCTTTGCACTGGCTGCTCCTTTGGCCTGGAGTGCCTTTCCTCTAGACATTTGTCGCTTCTTTCAACACTGCCCAGGGTCACTTCCCCAGAGTCTGTCTCTGACCTCCTCACTTCAGCAGTTACCTTTGCACATGTATTTGCTTTTAAGGTTTTTTTTTTTTTAAGTGTGTGTGTGTGGGGGGGGGGTTGCAGGGCAAGTGGGCAGACAGACAGACACAGAGAGAATGGGAATGCATGTTGAAGTTAGAAGACAACTTTTGGAGAGGGTTCTCCTCTTTGCTTTTCTTGTTTCTGCAGCTGCGTCACGGACTCCAGGCTGGCCGGCGTGTGTGGACTCCAGGCTGGCCGGCCCGGGAGCTTCAGGGTAATTTCCCTTCCTCTGCACTCATTTCGCCATAGAGTCCTGGGGTTATAGGTGTGGTAAAACAGAGTCATCTTTAATTATGTGTGTCTCTGTGCGTGACTTCAGGGTACGTGTGGAGGCCAGAGGTGTCAGGTTTCCTGGAGATGGAGTTGCAGGTGGTTGTGAGCTGTTTGACATGGGTGCTGGGACTCAAATCCAGATGTTCTGGAGGACCAGAACATCTTCTTAACTGCTGAGCCATTTCTCCAGCTCCAACTTTCCAAAACAATGTTGGTTTTAGGGGTCAAACTCAAGTTGTCAGGCTCACAGGGCAAGTGCTTTTACCTGCTGAGCCATCTTAAGCCTTTTTTCGTCTGCTTGTTTGAGACAAGAACTTGCTATCTAGCCCTGCTTGGCTTCATAGCAACCCTCTTGCTTTCGACTCTGGGAATCACAGACCTGCATCATACACTTAGAGCATGTGTCACCACCAGCCAAGACTTTATGTCTGCGTGTGTGTTTGTTGCTGCTCTTGCCCCTCCTAGAATGTGATCACTGTGAGGGAAAGAATTTGATTACATTTAAAACAGTGGTGCATAATAAGTGCTCAGTTAATAGTTGTTGGTTTAAATGCAGCATGTTGGGAAAGGCTTCTTGGTGGGGGCGAGAGATGGTTCTTTGAACTTGACTTTGAAAGACAAATGGCAAAGGAGGGAAGCGGGTAAGAGAGCTAGAGGAGGGGTGGAGAGGAGCTGAGGCAGTGGCACTCACAGTCCGTCAGGGAGTAGCCCTCAAACCCATCCAAGTCCTCCTCGTGCAGTATCTTGGCCAAGGCACAGCGATTGATGAGGTCTCCACCATTCACCACCAGGAGGCAACTTGCCATGCAGATAAGCAGCACCTTCATCGTCATCAAAAGGAACGAGGTGCCTGCCAGCCTCTGAGAGCCTGGGGGATCTGAGGAGAGAAACCGCATTTTCCTGCTCACTCAATGCACAATTCCTGGTGAGTTTCAGTGCCCCCCTCTACCCCAATCTCACTTTACAGCCCAAGCCTATCCTGGAAATCAGTATGTAACCAGGCTGGCCTTCAGCAATCCTCCTGTCTCTGCTTCCAGAGCCTTAGCGTCACAGACAAGAGCCACCACACTCAACTCATTTTTTAATTCATATCATATTTTTGGTCACGGAAAATTGAAACACAAAAGGAGAGAGAGTAATCTCATGATCCTCCACATACCCATTGCCCAGATTCAACAGCTCAAAATCAAGACCACCCTGGCTCCATCTGCAGGTCCTCCTGTAATTAGGCACAGGCAGCATTTGGGTGCCAGGTTGACAAAGGAGAGAAGAATAGATTGTGCTTCACCAGCATTTGTGCTATGAATTTGAGCACGTGCCTTCAGAGGAAGGACTGGAACACTGGGGTGCCAATCTCCCCCAAGCCATACTCCCAGACACATGAAACATGACCTTCACCTCTGCAAACTATGCCTTATGCAATTCCTGGTGGGTTACTTGTAGATTCTGTTGGCTTGTTTCTGTCAAGGTGCATATCAGAAAGCAAGTAAAAGTAACCTTGTTATAGAAATAACCTGCACTTTAATGCGCTCTCTCTCTCTCTCTCTCTCTCTCTCTCTCTCTCTCTCTCTCTCTCTCTCTCTCTCTCTCTCTCTCTGTGTGTGTGTGTGTGTGTGTGTGTGTGTGTGTGTGTGTGTGTGTGTGTGTTTGAAGATCAAGGACTCTGAATTCCCACCCACTGCCAGCTATCAAAGACTGGACTGCTGTGTGACTTTGAACAACATACTTATCTCTCCGGACCCCATGTGTGAAATGAAAATTTATTTATTAATACCTACCCAATCAGAATGATGGTATGATTAAGATACATAATAAACACCCAAGACTTTGTTTCGCGTTCCTTACAAAGTGGAACCGAGACTCCTAGGAATGTGGCAGATTTCTGGACTACAATAGGAATATGGTGTGGGCATAATGATTGGTTTGAACAAGAACTACCATGGGCACCAAGTCTGAGGTGGTGGAAGCTAGAGAAATATCAGGGCTTGTATACATGGTCTTGGTCCTCCCCATATTGCTTAGAAAAACCCAGACAGTGTTTTGACCTTGCAACTAAAATTAACATTGTCAGTGAGGGACAAAGGGACACTCTGTACCTCTAGATACATAAACTCTTGTGAGGTGCTCTGGCCAAGGATGGGAAGCCTGGGGAAGAAATGAAGAA
This sequence comes from Peromyscus eremicus, assembly GCF_949786415.1. Taxonomy (NCBI): domain Eukaryota; kingdom Metazoa; phylum Chordata; class Mammalia; order Rodentia; family Cricetidae; genus Peromyscus; species Peromyscus eremicus. The sequence goes on from NC_081423.1 coordinate 85,853,453, forward strand.
GAGAGTATCTGTAAAATAACTGTGTTCTCTCCTTCAAAATGTTCACTCCATGAGAGCACATGGGGCCTGCTCCTGTCATAGGATGTACGTCTTTCCCTTTAAACCAGGTGTATGGTGTTGAGAGCAAAGGCCAGGATCCCTCCACCTTCCCCTCAGCATCTGCAGGGGCAAGATGGCTTCTCTGGTGACCTTGCTTGCCCCCTGGTCTCCTGTTCTGTCTGTCTTTGCCACACAGCATGCACTCGGGAGGGACGTTCTTTGGCTGTTCTCACTATCCCACTCTATCGTTGCAAAGAGAACAAATGGCCCTGTTGAATTAGGATTTCAGGTAAATAGCAAATTGCTGTTTAACGGACAGATACATGCAGCCCTCCCCATTCTGAGTCAGAATGTCCCTCTGAGATAGGTTTCTCAGAGCCTTAGGATGCTGAAAGGTCTGCCTTGGGCCATTACACCTCTCAAGGATTCCCCTTGGGGTGACAGTGGTCCCATCATAGGGCTCTATCCAGCTTCCAAGCCTACCTACTTCTCTGGCCCTAACTCCCAGCCAGCCCAGGGCCTTCTGGAAGGATCTACAGGACAAGGTGGTTTGTGGCAGGAACCTCCTCTTCCTCACCAAGCACTCTCCAGCCCCACCTGGCTAACGGTTCTCCTTCTTCTCGAGAAGGCACGTGTTCTTGACCACCCCAGCCTTCTGGAACCCTGGTTCTATGATGTCATCACTGCCGTAAATATGCTGGTTTGAACTGTGCAAAACTGTCTAAGCTTTAGGTAGCAATGGCAGATGGGTCTGGAAGGCAAGGTGTCCCATGTAAGGCAGACCAACAGGCAGAACCCTTCCACCTCCCTTTCTTTCTGGGAACAGGACCACCCTGGTTTCTTAGGAAGAGCTGCCAGTCACAGGTCCCTGCCCCTGAGCTGCAAGGGTGTGTGTCCACGTTTGTATTCTGAACTGGAACTCTGCAGAGCTAAGAAGCTTTGCACAGGACCCAGAGCCTGCAGTTTGAATTTCTGTGGACACAGCCCCCAGGAGGCACAAAGCCTTGATGAAAAGTCTGTGGAGTCTGGGCCAGGATCCAGTCCTAGAGGCAACCCTTCAGGGATCCACATACACCCTTCCTTCTCCTGTCTGGGACTCAGTGAGTGTCCCTTTTTAACATAAACAAATTTGAGTTGTGTTTCTGTTGTGTGCTCACAAAGAAGACCTACCTGGAAGTACTTCAAAGGGGCACTGAAAAATATTTAGAAATTACTGTCATTAAACAAAATGTATTTTGTGGAAAGGGAATTATGGGTCAGACATGATTAAGAAACACAACATAACTTACAAGTTCAGAAACAATGCCCAGCATCTTGAAGCTGATACTTGCTGTGCTAGCCAGCAGCCACTAGAGGACAGAAGCAGCCCGTGTCCAAGGTTTCCTGGAGTGTCTTCCCTTAGGTGCCCCAGCCTCCCCCAGTTGGCCACTACCATTTCCTTTAGACTTAGTATAGCTTGGATTTCAGCCTCCGTCTCTTTGATTCTGATTCTACCTTGCCAGTCCATCAGCACCAGGAGAACTTCCTGCACTCCCAGATCTTTGTCAAAGAAGGTCCTGACTCAAATAGTGGCAGTCACAGTTTCCAGTTTGTGGAGCTGGCGATGGCATGAGAGAGTTGTGATTCTCGGGGTATCTTTAGAGAAATCTCCCATTCACTTTGCCTGGAGCCTCACGGTCAGGAAGCAGAGTGACTGACAGGGCCAGTTGCTGCAGCATCACAGGCTTGGCTAGCCTAGTTAGCACACAGTAGACAGGGTGACACTGGAGCGAATCACTCAATAAAGAAGAAAAAGAAAGCAGGGTTAATGCACACAGGCGAAGTGATGGTGCTGTGCCCATGGGATGAGGCTTCCTAGGAGAACAAATGTCGACCCCGATGAGTCCTGCTACAATGCTCAACACTGCCAGCAGGGAATCCTAAGAATCAGCTTCAGAGAAGCTAAGCATCGTGTCCAAAGTCTCCAAGCTGGTAGGAGACAGCCTAAAAGCTAAACCCAGATTTGACATGAACATGTGAGCTTAGCTGCTACTCAAGGGCACTCACACAAACAAAATTGTCGCTATTTATTTTTTCTTTTTTGGGGCAAGCCTCTGTAACCCAGGTTAGCCCCAGACTCGTGGTCCACTTCCTGCCTTAGCCTCCCGGGTGCTGGTGGGCTTACCCTTGAGCACCAGTGTCCAGCCTGCCTTGTTATTTGAGGAAAGCCACACCACATGTTGCAAATCTGTGAGGTGGCTTAGTACGTTTCCCGTTTTGTTTTCTTTTCATTTTCTGTTGATAGTTGAGTCTAGGTACCTAATTGGATGAAGGTTTAAACTTTCATTGAGTCTAGTTGTCTCCCCAAAGGTATTTTCCTACTTTATTTCTGTTGCTGCAATTAAAATACCCTGACAACAAACAACTTAGGAGAGAAAAGACTTGTTTTAGCTTGCACTTCCAGGTTACAGTCCATTGCTACTGGGAAGGCACCATTGCAGTTCCAGGTTACAGTCCATCGCTCCTGGGAAAGCACCATTGCAGTTCCAGGTTACAGTCCATCGCTCCTGGGAAGGGACCATTGCACTTCCAGGTTACAGTCCATCGCTCCTGGGAAGGCACCATTGCAGTTCCAGGTTACAGTCCATCGCTCCTGGAAAGGGACCATTGCACTTCCAGGTTACAGTCCATCGCTCCTGGGAAGGCACCATTGCAGTTCCAGGTTACAGTCCATCGCTCCTGGGAAGGGACCATTGCACTTCCAGGTTACAGTCCATCGCTCCTGGGAAGGCACCATTGCAGTTCCAGGTTACAGTCCATTGCTCCTGGGAAGGCATCATGAAAAGAGCTTGAGACAATGGTCACATCACATCCCCAGTGAATAGTGGAGAGAAATGAATGCATGCATGCTGCCTGATTGCCTTCTTTTTTTTTTTTTTTTTTTTTTTTGGTTTTTCGAGACAGGGTTTCTCTGTAGCTTTGGAGCCTGTCCTGGACTAGCTCTGTAGACCAGGCTGACCTCGAACTCACAGAGATCCACCTGCCTCTGCCTCTCGAGTGCTGGGATTACAGGCATGTGCCACCACTAGCCGTCTGATTGCCTTCTTGTGATCACCTTGATTTCTCTACTCTTAAACAGTTCAGGATTGCATAGGGAATAGCACTGCCCACACTGGGCATGCTCCTCTCATATCAGCTGACTTGGTTAAGACAGCCCCCAGCAGACATACCCATAGGGCAATCCAAAGCAGACAGTCTCTTGTCAACAGACTCCCTTTCCAGATGATTCTAGGTTACATAAGCAGTTACAACTAACTATCACAAGCACATAATGGCTTCCTTAACAACATTGACATGGTTGGTGTTCAGTGCTACTCCAAGCAGTATATACTCTTAACAGCTGAGCCATCTCTTCAACCAGTTCCCTTTTTAAAATTCTTATGAAGTAAGAGGTAGCAACCATTTTTTAAAATAAAGACCTACATAGTATTATTTCAGCCCCTTTAGACCGTAAGATCTCTGTTGGAGCTTTGGTGCTGTCATCATGGCACAAAATCAACCACAGATAATGCATCCATAAATGTCTGTGCTACAGTAAACTTTCTTTGTAAAAACAGGTGGTGGCTAGACTTGGTTCATCAGCTTGGCACTGATCTGTCTTATAAACAACAATGTGTGGTGTGTCTCCTTTGAAACCAACCCTTGTAGTATTAAATAATCATTTTCTTGTGTTAGTGGTTTTATGCTAGTTTCAGAAGCAGGGTCTTTTTTTTTTTTTTTTTTTTTTGGTTTTTTGAGACAGGGTTTCTCTGTGTAGCTTTGCACCTTTCCTGGAACTCACTTGGTAGTCCAGGCTGGCCTCGAACTCACAGAGATCCACCTGGCTCTGCCTCCCCAGTGCTGGGATTAAAGGCGTGTGCCACCACCGCCCGGCACAGGGTCCTTTTTCAAATGAAACCTAATAAAATTCATCTAGCCAAGGGCTGGATAGATGGCTCAGCAGTTAAGAGCACTTGCTGCTCTTACAGAGGACCTAGGTTCACTTCTCAGCATCCCCCCTGTAACTCCACTTCCAAAGGGTCTGTCACCCACTTCTGGCCTCCATGGATACTGAACGCAAAGGACCCGGATCTTTGAAAATCCTAACAATAGCAGTTAAGATCATGAAGTGAGCGTACCGAGACAACCACTCCCAGAAACAAATATTTATCAAACCTGCCCCTTGCTCTACCTTTTCAGTTGTCTCATTGGCAAGAAGACATATGACTAGTTTGTGGAAAGCGTGAATTCTTGGTTCATCTATGGTTACAGCCAATCACAGGTCACAGGTGGATGGACCCCTGCGCCCCAACAGTTCGAGTGGAAGAGGTAGTAGGATTGGCCCAGGCACTATCGTGGGTCCTCTGTTTCTGGAAGAGGATGTGTCGTTGGCAGCTCCCACTGTAACTGGTTGCGATGGAGACAAAGTAAATATCACCCACTTTCCCCAGGTCAAGCTTCCTTAACAAGACCGAGTACAAGCTTAGCCAGAGCTAGCCCCTGTGCCTTGCTCCAAGTACTTGTTTGATGCCCAGAGTTCAAAGGCACTTGCCTTAAACTACTGAATTTGAAATTACTTCCTGTCTTCACAGGTCCTGACGCAAGTGATGAGAGACACTACATGCCTGGTCCTCCTTTGCGTCGGTATCTGGTTGTCATCCTGTCACCTTGGAGACTCAGTGCTGAGCCCTTAGATGTGCTCATGAAGCCCAAGAATGGTTTCCCATGCTTAAGCTGGAGTTGGCATCATTAAGCCATTTGGGACACCAACTTGCTGTGGGATGTTCTGTATATCAAGTGTGTTGCTGATTGGTCAGTAAATAAATCACTGATTGGCCATTGGCTAGGCAGGAAGTATAGGCGGGACAAGGAAAAGAATTCTGGGAAGTGGAAGGCTGAGGGAGAGACACTGCCAGCCGCCATCAGGACAAGGAAGATGTAAAGTACCGGTAAGCCACAAGCCATGTGGCAAAGTAAAGATTAATAGAAATGGGCTAAATATAAGAGTAAGAGCTAGACAATGACAGGCCTGAGCTAATGGCCAAGCAGTTTAAAATATATAAGAGTTTGTGTGTTTATTTTATAAGTGGGCTCTGGGACTGGCGGGACTTGGTGGCGGGAGCTGGAGAAAAATTCTCCAGCAACAAATGGCGTCCAACGTGGTGGCAAGAGTTTCCACCTAAAAACTGAGAAAAAAGATTCTAAAACAAGGAGCTAAAAACAGTTCCTAATTGTCTCTCTCAAATGAGTGGCAGCTGCCGGTTTGAGCTACTGGCGGGTTCCTGGCGTGCATGCTCGACCTGCAGTATGGCGGGAATAAGGCCTCTGCAAGTGGCACATTAAGCAGCGTGGTAGATTTAGCCTTTGCAGGTACAAAACAAAAAAAGAGGTTTTTGGGCTACACGCTGCTTGGATAAAAGCATAGACCCACGATAGCTCCCAGAGCTGGCGGTAAACGTAGCCATGTTGGGAAGCTGAGGTGGGCGGAGCCAGCCACAGCTGCTGCAGTTTAAGGCAAGAGATTCACAATAAGACAGATTCAGATGTAATAGTTTACAATGTGTGTAAAAGATACGTAGGCTTGAAAGAGACAAATAAAGGTGATATATAGAGTTATAGAAACAAATACATAGTTTTAAAAAATAAAGTCTTTAAAGAGACAGTAAAGGTAGTATAAAAATAAGCCACGTAAAGATGAATATTACACAGAGAATCTGGATTGTGTTGTCTTTGGGATTCTTAACTGCAGAGAGATATTTGATTGTAAAGGAAGCTGAGTTAAACCAATATGCATATTTTAAAGATATCTTGACTTCAAAATTTGGATATAAGGATATGTTACTTTGGAAAGGAGTCTCTGCTTTTGTTCCCACAGAAAGCCAAAGGCTATGGATTTGTTCCAGATTAAGATACATCAGGTTTGACCAGCCAAGACCCCCTGAAGGTCTCCAATGACACCATGGCCCAGATGATCCAACATCCAAAATGGTTTGAAGGCATCTGGCTCAGACGATACAGCCTCATGGACTATTCCATAATTCTAAAATTTTCTTTGTTTCCCCATAAGATACAGCGCCCCCCTCCAGCAGGAAGTAGTAAGAGAAGCTACGCCCAAATTCCCAAATATACCAAGCTGGCTTTAGAGATGGAATTGGCTCACTCCCCCTCTAAACCCAGACATATTGCTCAAAAAAAAAAATGGTTAAGAGATTCTTATGTCCCAAATCAGAAGAGCCCTCTGCTGTGGGACAGAGAAAAAACAATATTTTTATTTAAATCAGGTTGATTATAAATCCAATCTCTTTCTAAAACAAAAAGGGGGATAGTTTAGATATGATAGGATGAAAGGGTAGATTAATGAACCTACTTTTAAAGAATAACAACTTGTTTAAAATGTTTTACATTGCTATAGATTTTAGTTTATTGATACAAATTTAAACTTAATTTTGTTATACTGTATATATATTTCTATTCTTGTTTGAGGTATTATGTTTATGTAACTCATTTAAAATTGTAATGGATAATTAAAAAATAGATTAATAGTTAGTCATCTATGATAATATTTGTAGCCATGTTACTTAAGTCTTCTAGGTATACATAGATATATTTCAGATAGATAGGTAGTCTTCAAACACTTCAAAGACCTACAGAATATGGCATTTAAAATGTTTTAAAAGTTTAGACTTTTTGGACACTGAGACATGTCTGCTCCTGACGGCACCGGTTTACTTCAGAGAGGATGATGGGCATCGAAGACACTCCATATGGAGTTTATCTTCACCTTGACAAAAATAGCCATTTGGGCAAGAAACTGTTCTTGCCTGGACTGCTTGATCAACTGGACATGCAGGACCCATAGAAAGGTGACCACTGAACTTTGCTTGACAAAATGGTCCTTCAGGTTCCTGCTTTGCAGAGAAATCTGCCAGACATTCTACAAGACACAGAGAAAAGTAAATAAGAGACTCTAGGCCTGTGGGCTGAAGACAGATGCCCCAACTTTACAAGAAAACTTTGGATGACTGTCCAGGCTCAGCTGTCTCTGTCTACCCTACAAGACTCCTAAAACTTGCTTATATCCTTCTCCATTTCTCAGGTAGTAGCATATCCTTCTGAGGTCTTTGATGTGGTTAAAGACTAGATACTTACAATTTTCCTTAGTTATAATAAAAGATAAGTTAGATATAAAACCTTAAACTTACAAATATAAGATAGATAGGATCTCTTCTTTAATATTGTAACTGTAATTCTTGCTTGATAATTGTTTTGTTATATGTAATTTTACTATGTTAAACTTAAAACCTTCCTTTTTAAGAAAAGAAAAAGGGGAAGTGCTGTGGGATGTTCTGTATATCAAGTGTGTTGCTGATTGGTCAGTAAATAAATCACTGATTGGCCATTGGCTAGGCAGGAAGTATAGGCGGGACAAGGAAAAGAATTCTGGGAAGTGGAAGGCTGAGGGAGAGACACTGCCAGCCGCCATCAGGACAAGGAAGATGTAAAGTACCGGTAAGCCACAAGCCATGTGGCAAAGTAAAGATTAATAGAAATGGGCTAAATATAAGAGTAAGAGCTAGACAATGACAGGCCTGAGCTAATGGCCAAGCAGTTTAAAATATATAAGAGTTTGTGTGTTTATTTTATAAGTGGGCTCTGGGACTGGCGGGACTTGGTGGCGGGAGCTGGAGAAAAATTCTCCAGCAACACCAACTGAAGCTTCCCTTCCTGTATTCCATTAGCCTGTGGCACTGGCCGTGCCTCTGGGTGCCCAGCATGCATTATCTGCCCCTAGATAACATTTTTAACCAGCTTGTCCTTACCAAGTTTCTCTGTCCTCCTCTCTGCCTGTGCTCCTTGTGGTGGGGACTGACCTGCACACCATGATTTCCCAGAGGTAGCACCCCTTTTTATTGTTTTGAGACAGGGTACCATACATCCCAAGTGGGTTTCAAATAAAACAGGTAGCAGAGAGAGGATGACCTTGAACTTCTGATCTACCTGCCTCTGTTTCTCCAGGGCTGGAATTACAAGCCAGCAACACCACGTGTTTATACCACGCTGGAAGTCAAGCCCAGGGCCTTATGCAAGTGCTCTACCAGCTGAGCTACACCCCCAGCCCTTCCTTTTGTTTTTGTGAGACGAGGTCTCGCTCTGTAGCCCAGACTTTCCTGGAACATATGGGAGTTCACCTGCCCGAGCCTGTTACCCCACCCCTCCCCAAGCTGGTACTACAGGCGTGAGCCACCATGCCTAGTCCAGGGGGCCACCTCTCTAAGGTCCCACCATCTCCTAGTGCCACCACACTGGGAACAAAGTCATCATCAACACATAGACCCTTGGGGAACATTCCAACCCTATTCAAACTTCAGCAACCATCAAGCAGCCCTGATTTTCCCTCCAGCTGTCTACACTGGCAAATATCCCCCAAGGGTCCACGATAACAGGGAACCACAGGCTCCTCAAGCCCTGTCATTAAGGGCTGGCATCTTGCTCCACTCCCTGTTGTACTGGCTGGTGGGGAGGCTGGTGCACAAATGGGCAGCCCAGAAGGAGCCTTCTCCCGCTTTTCCTTCCTCCGGGCTCCTTCTTTCTGCTCGGGAAGCCAGATGCTTCGCAGTTTAATTACATGCTTTGCAGTTGGAAGTACAGAATGTCAGTGCTGGAAAGGAAGGCCCTCGTTATAGATAATAGCTACCAGCATTTATTGAGCACTTACTCTCTGCCAGGTGCTCTGCCAGGCCTGTTTCCAGGCATGGCCTCATTTAACTTCTGCAGCAGCAGCATCTATGTTCTGCATAAAGAACCTGAGGCTGAGGAGCTACAGAGAATTTCCCGAAGTGTTCTAGGTGGTAGCTCACAGCACAAAATACCAGTGGATACTGGGGAGGTTCCATTGTCAAATGCTGCATCCCAAATCCCCTATAGGGAGCTCACAAAGCACACCACATGCTTAAGGCCCTGAGAAGTCTTGCAGCAAAGAGACCTGTTTGGGCCAGTGTCTCTTGTGCTGCAGACTTTGCAGAACCACTGCTCTGGAGAGGACAGTTTGAGAACTGTAGATAATGGCCAGCCTCCTCTCCTACAGATGGAGTATGAGGCTCAGGCACTTTGGGGACAGATCAGACAATAGGCCTTGGGCTTCGTGCTTCTCCATACACAGAGCACAGGAAAGCAGAAAGCAGCTTGCCTGGTCCACTAATCTGTTTTAGTGAAGATTTTCCGTGTGTGTGTGTGTGTGTGTGTGTGTGTGTGTATGTATGTGTGTGTGTGTACACGTGTGTGTGTGTGTGTGTGTGTGTGTGTGTGTGTGTGTGTGTGTGCGCGCGCGCGCGCGCGCACACGAATGGGGAGGTCAGAGATCAACCACAGGGGTTGTTCCTCAGGCACTATCCACCCTCACTCTTTTGAGATAGGGTCTTTCATTTGGAGGAACCCACCAAGTAGACTAGGCTATCTGATCCGTGCGTCTCAGGAGCCCTCCTGTCTCTGCTTCCCCAGGTCTGGTATTACAAGTATGTGCTAACACACCTCCACCTTTTTCGAATAATGGTTTGTGAGGATCAAACTCAGGTCCTCATGCTTGCAAGACGAGCACTTTACTAAGCTGTCTCCTCAGCTTCCTTGATTAATGGATGAACCAATCAAAACCCTAGAGAGGAGGGTTGACTTGTCCAAAAATCACATAGCCCACCAGGAGCCCAGCAGAAATATATTCTTGATCTCTGCAACTCTAATATTCTCTAAAACATGGACCAACTGGTCATATTGTTTCACCTGTTATCCTGCACCCAGGAAGCTGAGGCAGGAGCATCTTGAGTTTCAGGTCGGCCAGGACACTATAGCAAGACCTTTTCTCAATCAATCAATCAATCAATCAAGCCTAAATCAGATAGATGGCAGAGGTGAGACATGGAGTCTCTGATACCTTTGACGAATGCATCTGCTCTCCATTGCGTAATGCTTATATTGGCACTGCCCCTTTCCCCAACTGTAGAAGTCACCTCCAGGCCTTTCTCCCACTGACTTAGAACACATTGGCTCATACAGTCTGAGGGCCTGCCTCTGCCCTCTACCCACTTGCCACGGCAGAATAGGTCTGGCACCCTAGTGGCATCATCATGTGAACAAGGGGCAAACAAAGCAACTAGTGTTTAATTCTGTACCCAATGCAGTAAAGACGCCATTGGCTTCCCTCCCATCTGCCAACTGGAAACGTGAGACCATTTGGACAGGAACTGGGCAGAAGGCAAATTTGCCTGCTTCAGGAAGAGCTGGCTAGGATAATGACTCATGTAAACAGGGACCAAGGAGGCTGCTTGCAACGCTTCACAGAATAAATTCCACTCAAGGGCTCTCGGCCTCTCTGAAGCGCACCGTCTTTCCATGGTCAACTATTTCCATTTTTAAAGTTGCAAATTAACTTGGTCTTACCTCTTATTACAATAACTCACGTGTGCATAGAACACTGTATTCATCCTGTTTACAGTGTAGATAGTTTCTAATATCTGCTCATGAGGACATTTTAGTCCCCATGGTTCAGTTAGCCAGCAGCACTAATAAGGGAGGTTTTATTAACCTCTTTGCCTGAGGGGGGAGCATTTCTTGCCAACCCTGATGGCCCACACATGCCAGAGGGCCATCGAACAGCTGCAGGGACAGGACATTACAGCCTCTGGGTGGCCCCCCGGCAGTTCCTCTTGGGGACCAGATTGTCCACATGGCCCTTCCAGATCTGAGAGATGCAGACTGTGGCTGAGGTAGAGGGTAAAAATAGTCCCATGTGGGTGGCAGCTGGGCCCAGAGGCACCTGCTTCCTTCTCTCTGGAAGGAGGTGGCAACCAGGTGACACACAGCTCCTGGGTTCCTGAGGCCCCACCCTACAGCTTGGACTTCCCATCTTTCCTTCACAGCAAAGCACACATATGTCTACCCACATATATGAAGTGCTAGAAAGAGTGTGAACTTGGTTGTAAGCTTTACGGGTTTATCTACTGCCTGTATCACTGCCGGCTACGACCTCGCAAGATTTTTCTCCTACGTCTCTGTGGAAGAAAAGACTTCTTTCTCCAAGGCTTTCTGTGAGAGTTCAACAACGAGAGCTGCTGACGTGTTTCATTTTCCAGCCTCAGTTTTTCTTCCCTTTCCCTTCTACCAACTGTTCATATTCTAGCACATTCTCCAAGTTTGGCCTTGAGGAAAGTCAAACTACCCCATGGAAAGGCCAGTGTGAGGGATTGAAGTTCCCTCCTGCCAATGGCCAACTGAGGGAGTATAGTAGTTTGAATGAAAATAGCCCCCATGGGATCACAGGGGGCTATTGGTGAAATTATTAAGGCCACTCCACGTAGTTAAAAGGAAAGTTTATTAGTGGCGCAACTTACAAATGAAGGGATAGGTAGGTCACAGGGTCTGGGGAAGGTGTATCGCAGTCCAGCGGTGTTCTCTGGAGCTCTGCTTGGTCAACCTCCACCGTCCAGGGTCCAGGAACAAGAGAGCATGGCATGGCGCTTCCTGATCTCGGGTCTTCAGGGCCCTCCCTCGGCCCCGCCTTGTAGGCGTGATAGTTACTGAAGCCTCAATGGGGGTTGGATCTTCCAGACCAAAACTGGAATGGCTACCCACTACATTGTGGCACTATTAGGAGGTGTGGCCTTGTTGGAGGAAGTGTGTCACTGGGGGTGGGCTTTGAGGTTTCAGAAGTTCAAGCCAGTGCTAGTGGCTCACTCCAGATGTAGAACTCTCAGCTACCTCTCTAGCCCCATGTCTGCCTGCATGCCGCCATGCTTCCTGCCATGATGATAATGGGCTAAACCTCTGAACTGTAAGCCAGTCTCAGTTAAATGTTTTCCTTTATAAGAGTTGCCGTGGTCATGGTGTCTCTTCACAGCAATAGGAACCCTAACTAAGATGGAGAGATCTGGGAATCTAGTCCTCTGCCCTCAGCCTAACCTTAGCCAAAACCTGGAGTACCGTCTTATAAAGGACTCTGTGCCAGAGCCACCCAGCCTAGCTACTTCCAGATCCCTGTCCCTCAGGTACTGTGAGCAAATCAGTGTCTGCTCCATGTGGAGGGATTTGTGATCAGCCATTGATATGGAAGGAATGCCTTTGCCTGTCAGGGTTCCCACAAAAATTAAGAGTTCAGGGGTCCTGAAGATGGCTCAGTCGGTAAAGTGCTTGAGTTTGGATCCCCAGAACCTGTGTGAAAAAGCAGTACCCATGTAATTCTGGTGCTGAGGAGGGGGAGACAGGAGGGTCCCTGGAGCTTGCAGCCCAGACAGCCTGGCTAAGTCAATGAACTCCAGACTGGTGACCCTGTTTCAAAAATAAAATAGAAGGGACTAGAGCTATGGCTCCATGATAGACTATTGCTGTAATTAATGAGGCAATTCCACCTAATTTATCTGGTAATCAAGAGAGGTTTATTTCTGGGATAACTTACAGCCAGTAGGGGATTTGTTACAGGATCCAGGAGAGGTGAGGTACCATCCAGCGGAGAACTCTGGCTTGGTCTCCCATCCAGCTTCCAGGACCACGAGGTATCCAGAAGGGCCAAACATGAGTCTTAAGGGGCTCCCTCTCAGCCACACCCCAGGGGCAGGTCAGCCCCAGGGGCAGGTCATAGGCAGGTGTAGTTACCTGCTGTCACTCTAGGGGCAGTGTTTCAAGGTCAAAGCTGGAACAATTACCCACTACAATAGAATGCTTGCCTTACATATGTTCAATCACACTAAGTACAACCCTTAGTCCTGGGAGTGGGGGGAGACAGAGAAATGGTTGAGGAAGACACTAAATATTGACAGAGAGAGAGAGAGAGAGAGAGAGAGAGAGAGAGAGAGAGAGAGAGAGAGAGAGAGAGAGAGAGAGAGAGATATTAAGAGTTTGTACACACCAAACTGTGACTCATCTTGCCAGGACTCATGGTTCCAGACAGGTAGTGAACTACGGCCGGGGTTCAGGTCAGGCAGGACCCCTATTCCTGAACTGACGGAGCCTGAGAGCCCACATCTACACAGACATCGACCAAACTTAATGGGGGAATAAAACCAGTAGTCAGGAAGCCAGACAAAGCCCCTGTAGCAAGTAGGCCTGAGCTTGACTGGCAGCTGACAGCTTCCATAATTTTGTCCCCAAATCCTAAAGGACACAGTAGGGGGAGCAATATGTTCTCCCAAACTAAGTCCACTATGCCCCTCTTCTGCTGAGCCCACTTAAAACTTTCCTGTGTCAGCCCCCCACCCCCACCCCCACCCTAGGGGTTCCTCCCTCTACTTGGGAAGCTTCCTGCTCTGCCTGCCTTCAATTAGATAGGCACAGGCAATTGGCTAACTCTCGTCCCCGAAAGATCCAAGTGCACAGCCTTGGCTTGTCCTCAGCCAGTGATCTTTGTCCACTTCCACAAGCCCAAGCTCTCTTTTTCCCTTCACACCCCAGGTCAAGGGCAAACATCTCTGGTTCCTCCTTCCACACTAAGTTATCCAGAGAAATCGACCCAGGGATGATGGAAGGGGGTAGGGGACAAGCAGGAATAATGGAAAGCTTATGGACCAGGTCATTGGCCCACATATACTGATCATGCTCACTGGAACAGGCATTGCCCTGAAAGTTCCTCTAACCCTCTTCCTGTTCCCACCGTATGTATCGGACAGCGGGCTGCAGCTGGATGGAGTCAAGGACATGGGCTCCAAGCCCAGGTTAAGCTTTGGTCTGACCAGAAGGATGACAAAGGACATAACCAAGCATTTCTCTGAAGAAATCCTGCTGCCAAAAGCAAAGCACAGACTGTCTGGGCCAGACACTTGCAGTACAAAACAGCATGTACATTACAGTAGGCAAGACACTGCATTCCCGTTGGCGGTATGGAATACAAATAGAAACAACCGGAAGGAGTTTGTGTCTAGGTAATTGACCCACCCCAGACGGCAGGATTTTGCAGTTTTAGAAGGTTTCCCCCATTTTGGCTAGTTCATGCTTTCTAAGTCGTCTACAATGACTGTTTCTATTAAACAAACAAACAAACAAGTAATAGAAAGTCTCCCAAATGACTTAATGTTAATGAATATATTTAATAGGGGTGGCATGTGGAGCCAGACGTAGGACAGGAGGCAAAGAGCTCTCCTGGCCGTGACAGCCTTCAGCCAGAGAAAAGCTGAGAGGGTCCAGCAGGGACAGCCTGGCCACCCAGAGCCAAGCCCGGTGGAATGTGCAACGCTGGGGCCACAGCTACCCCCAACCCGCCGTGCGAGCATTAAATAGAGTGGAGAAGCGCTCCAGACGGTCTCTGGAGCCACAGTTCTGGGAACCCGCACCTTGGGGCGTCTTTCTAAGCAGAACAGACAGCAGCTGCCCAGAGTGAGTCAAGGTTACTTGGCCCGCGGGCGGGAGCTGCCTGGACGTTCTGACCCTTTCCAGCCGGCTTTGCGCAGGCTGCACGCTGGGAGGGATTTGTGTTCCCGCAGTTTGGGCACAGCGAGTGGGCTGGGGAAGGGCGGGGTAGGGCGGGGCGGAGCTCGGCGGTTGCCAGGGGCGGGGCGGCACGGCTGGCGTGGATCTCCGTGGGCGACTGCCACGCACTATTTGTTGGCTCTCTCCAGCTCGCGCATCGCCTGTTGCTCTCTGCTCCCGGCCGCCGGTTTCCCGCCGGGAAGGTAGGCGGACCGAGAGTGCCAGCGCGTGGGCCGCCTCCCGCCTTCCTCTCCTCCCGGCTCAAGGGTGATCGAAGAGCCCCCCGGGCGTCCCCGACAGCGCGGACGCTGCCAGCTCCCGGCGCGCCCTGGACCGCGCGCCCAGACTCCGGGCGCCGCGCCGCGATGAACGCGAGCTTCCTGAACCACAGCGGCCTGGAAGAGGCGGGTGGTGACGCCCGGGCCGCCCTGGGGAACCGCAGCCACGGACTGGGCACGTGGCTAGACTGCTGCCCCGGGGGCGCACCGTTGACCGCTAGCGACGGGGTCCCCGCGGGGCTGGCGCCCGACGAACGCAGCCTGTGGGTGTCGCGCGTGGCGCAGATCGCCGTACTCTGCGTGCTGTCGCTCACCGTGGTCTTCGGCGTTTTCTTCCTGGGCTGCAACCTGCTCATCAAGTCCGAGAGCATGATCAACTTTCTGATGCAGGAGCGCAGACCCTCCAAGGACGTGGGCGCCGCCATCCTCGGACTGTACTGAGCTCCGGCCGCCGTCGCCAGAGTCGCAGCACCGCGAGGAAGGGACAGCAGAGCCTCTTCCTCAAGGCTTTAGCCACCGCCTGAGGTCAGCGACGTGGCTCACACTGCCCCGGCCTGGACATCGAGGACTGAGCGGCGGCGGAGCGCGAAGGGACTGTCATGCCGGGTCTCTCCTGTGTGCGCTCCAACCGGGTCCGGGGGAGCAGAGTTCGTCACAGGTTTTTTACAAAGAGAAGTTCAGGGCAGGGTGGGAGTGGGAGAGGGGGCAGGAGATGCAATGCGGGGTTGAGGTCACTCGCGTGGGGATTTCGGGAATGTTGGTGGGGGCCGGTTCCAAGGAGGGCACGGGAAGAGGCGAGTGAGTCTCTGAGACTTTGCAGCTGATCTCGCATTGCATCTGAAAATAAATTTTGTAATAAAACCATAGCCGTCGGGTTTCCTGGCATTCTATTTGTAGTGTGTGTGTGTGTGTGTGTGTGTGTGTGTGTGTGTGTGTGTGTGTGCTGGGGGAGGCGAGGGAAGGGAACGTGTCCTACTTCTGGCCCCAGTTTGGTCGACTTAAGTAGCCGTGGGGCAGACGGCTCTGGAGCCCCTTGGGTTCTCAAAGGCGAGAGAAAAGGGAATTGTTTTTTGTTGGTTTGGCTTTCTTTTTTTTCTTCTTCTTCTTCCTACAAAGAACTGTTTTCTTCTACTCCTGCAGTAGAGGAGGCAGGTCCTTTGGGGGCACTCAGACAGTTGGTGAGATTAATTAAATCACTGGTAATTTTAGTCTTCTTCATAAAGTGGAAATGGAAAAGAAAGTGAACGGAATCCAAAGGGGGGAGGGCTATGAATAAAATAAATATATCAGACAAATTAATTTGTGTAGGCAGGGGCTGGAGCTAGTAAAAAATCCAGGCTGAGCCCAGAAGCCCCATCCAAGGGCTTGTTTCGCCCTACTCTTTTAGGTGGTAGATGGATGGACTCAGAACAAGCCCCTTAAATGGCTTGAGAATGCTATTTCTTCTGGGCACTAGACCCTCCCATTAAGAAATGCACCCTTCACTGTCTTCCGACCTGAAACCCAGTTCTAGAGGGGACTTGGTGCTTACTGGCCAGAAGGAAGGGAAGGGGGCCATTTGCAGCAAGCCTTTGCTCTAAGGGACAAATGGGCCCAGGCCACCTCAGGGAGAAAGCCCTCTTCCCACCGGCTTTTTGACCTATGTGTGCCCTCTTAGCCAGGCTCATGCATACAGTACTTGGAAAGGTTTCTGGGGAAAGGAGCTCAGGTCCCTCCCTCTCCTCTCCAACTGAAGGAGAATGGGAGAGAAGATGGCTGAAGCTTTCCCTGGCTTTAGAATGGGAAGCAGGAGGGACCTTCTCTCTTTGTCGACAGTTGGGGAGAGGAGGAGGTGGCGGGGAGTTTCTTAACGAAAGCATAAGTGGTGACTGAGTCTGAAGGATGCAGACTCTTCCTGGCTCCCACTCAGTTCTGCGGAGTCACAGATATGGAGATATGTCCCTTCCACCAGCCTGCCATTCAGTCACATACCTGGGGAGTCATCTGTGGGATGGGCAGGCCAGTGAGGCCAGGTATCACGAAGCCCTTGTTAAATATCTGTGAGACAACTCCCCACCCCCTGCCCATGGAATGAATATTGGGATGTTGATGATTAGCATTGTCTCTGGTAGCCTGTCTGGTTGGGTGGGGAGGGCTTGGAAGATAGGGGCAACTTGGACACTGTGATTCTGGACTCTTGGCATGAGTTAGCATGAATGCCTGGGGTCTGGGCCACCTGGTGGCCTGGGTAACGCCACTCAGACCACCACAAAGAAGTTTCTTTAACTCCCCAAAAGAGGGAGATGGGGGGATTGGGGAAGAATAAGGGCTTCAGATGTCGGCCTGGCTAGGTTCCAGTGAACACTGAGAACTTCCTGCAACAAAAGGGCCTGCTACTAATGTGACAACAGGGAGGTGGTTCAAGAGTTCAGTCTCTTGAATTTGCGGACAAAGAAAAGCTTTAGTGGACAAGCCTTGCAGGATCTCTCTCACTATAAACAAAGACCTGTTTGAGAAGTATCATGAGTGTTTTGTTGGGTTTTTGAGACAAAAACTCTAAGGTCTTCCTATGTATCCCAGGTTGGCCTCCAACTCAAGATCCTCCTGCCTCAGTGTCCTGTGTGCCAGACTTACATGCATGCAGCAACACTCCAGGCTTACCATGGATGTTTGGCTGCCCATTCCACAATGTTCGAGCATGCATTCCTAGGCAAATGTGCCGGGGTGCTTGCTCACACACGCAGGTACATGCCAAGGCCAGGCTCAAGGAGGAAACAGCAGACAGGCACAGGTTCTGGGAGGAGGAGCAGTCACATTGTAACCATTCTTGTTCCTGCAGCCAGCCCAGAAAGTGGAGGTGGTGGTGGTGGTTATTGACTAAATTGCCTTATGTAAACCTCAGACAAGAGGAGGAAGGATGATGTGAGGTAGAAACCAGTGAGGCACAGTGCTCCAGAAGAAAGGCAACCCAAGATCAGAATCTTGAGCCTTGGGACTTTGGAAGAAAGCCCTTCCTCTGTCCTCAACCCTTGTGCAGAAAGAATTTTCCCCGTGAGGCTGGCTCATGATACAGTGGCCAAATCTCAGAGGTTCCCAGATTCAGCAAGGAGAAATGCTGGAGTCCAGTCCCAGCGTGCCATTGTCTGAGAAATCCTCATTGCTCTGTTTCCTGGCTCTGTGAATTCAAAGAAGTAGCTCAATCTTTCTGTGCCTCAGTTTCCTCATCTGCACAATAGGAGTGGTAGGACTCAGGGCTCCTGTGCCATGCATGTGGTATTACCAGCACAGGGCCTGGTACTTGAAGGACAGCTAATAAAGAAAACTACCAGCATTACCATTAGCTTTATTTAATGTATGAGCTCCTTCCCCAATAAAATGGAACTGGCTTTCTGAAATGAGAACCCTGAACAGGAAAATGATAATAATTCATATTCATGCCACATTTTGCTGTTTTCAAAGTTCTTTCATAAGCATAATGGAAACACTTTGTTAAGTCCCTAATTTGTGAAGCACTGACTTCCTATCCTAAGATGAGGAAATCAAGGCCCACAGAAGCTGCCCGAGACACACACTAGGACCTTGCTGAGTAAGAGGAGCAGACACCCTCTCAGTTGCTGTTATGGAAAAGGAAACTGACATTCAACTTAACAGACTTGCCCACGTTCATTCTCTCAACTAGCATCACTAGCAAATCTACTGTGGGTCAGGTCCTGGGCCAGGGGTCTGCAAGAGTCCAGTCCCAGCGTGCCATTCCTGAAGCAGCAACACCAGTCCTGGGAGAGGGCAGCTGGAGCTCAATCAGGTCTTCTATGCCCTGTCCTCTGATCCCGGAGCAGGGGACAGTTGGGAGTGCTAACACCCGCACCTCCACTCCCTCCTGCACTGGCCTGTCCAAATTCCCCCAGAAGTGTGCACAGCCATGGTGGAGCCCCGCCCACCACAGATCCCAGTACCACACTGGATCCGCAATAGCCTGGGGTGACAGAACTGGTTTCAGAAGGGAAGAAGAGAGCAGAAGAGCCCAGTGTCTGTCAACAGTGGCCTCACTCCCTGACTGATGGTACTTTGATGAGCAAAACTGGGTTGTAGGGGGACGCCGCCACCTCTTGCTCCAAGCTGCCATTCAGCCAAGGGCTCCAGCAACTGGAATTCTCATCCTGGGGTCCTTTTCTGCCCCCATGTCTCTCGTCATGACCCAGAGCCAGGATCCATGAGGGAACATCTTCCCATTCTAGCTAGAGCAGGAAGCAAGAATAAGACCAGGAGTGGGAGAGAAAAGGAAAGGGGGAGAGAATATGAGGGGGAGCAGAGAAAAGATGGGGTGGAGGGGGAGGCAAAGCAAGAGACCCAGCAGGAGGCTCAGATCCCCCCAACCCCCACCCAACTTGCAGGGTTCTGGCTACACACAGGTTGGCCAACCACAGCCACTTCCAAGTCTGCTGAAAATAAAGAGGAGAAGCAGAAGCATCGAGGGGGATGATTGAGGTGGTCCCACCCCTACCTCATGGGGTCTGTGTCCTCTGCCAACCACATAACCTCCTGGTGAAGGTGAGCCCCTCTCAAAGCCAGGCCTGGGCCCCACTCCTCCATACTCCATAAAGCGTCATCCCTAGTTGGGGAGGGAAGGCACCCTAAGGGGTACAGTTCGGCTCATAGAACAAAAAGAGGCTGGGCAGTGGGTGGAGGGTTAGGCAGGTATATACAGAGACACGGGGTTTGGGGCTAAGAGACAAGCCTCAGATTTCCCAGCTGCCAGAGGAAGCCACTCACCCCGTCAAAGTTCCCAAAGCTCCAGTTCCCTCATCCCATTAGCTGACCTCTGGGTGGTTGAGAAGTTAAGTGAGAATATGTCTGGAAGCTCTCAGTCACACTGTGAATTAAGTGAAAAGAAACGTTTTAAAGTGGCCACGCATCTCTGCCCTGGTCCATCAAGACTCAATGACAGCAGAGGATGTAGTGAGTCAAGGTGGCATGAAACACTGAGCCACAGAGCCCCAAAGCCATGCTAGGTCCTTGAATGTCAGCTCAGGCCCATATGTACAATCGGCGGAGGTCACACTCGGTGTGTTTTTCCTCATAAAATTATTCCATAAGGAATTTTACATTTACAGCAACAACAACAAAAACAGAGAATGGGCAAAAAGTAGCCCCAGTCCTTCGGCCAGGAAGAATTGCCATGGATCCTTTGCTGTAATTCCTTTTGTATGTTTAGGAATCAAAACAGCAAAAATTGGGCTTTTTAATTAAAAAAAAACAAGTCTTTATAGTATACATGCCATTTTGAACATGCTTTGAACAGTTTGAAAT
Organism: Peromyscus eremicus; assembly: GCF_949786415.1. Taxonomy (NCBI): domain Eukaryota; kingdom Metazoa; phylum Chordata; class Mammalia; order Rodentia; family Cricetidae; genus Peromyscus; species Peromyscus eremicus. The sequence goes on from NC_081423.1 coordinate 85,873,519, forward strand.
GTGTGCCTATTTTCACTTAGCACTATACAGTGATAGGCTCATGTTGGGAACTGACATCATAAGTACCCTAGTTTTTCGTTGTGCACGTATCACCCTTTAGCTATCTGATCCCCTGCAGTTGGGTTTCACTCGGTTTCCAGGTGAGTGGAAAGGCTCCAGCTGTGCCCCACTGCACCTTGTAGATGGACTCTGCTGAGAAAGCTTAGCTGGTGACTCATGGTAGCTGCTTGTGTCTGAGCTTGCCTCCCATTGCTCTCTTGGGATCATCTCTCCAGGAAGAGCCTGCATGCTCCCGGATGGAATCTGCAATGCGCACTGAATCCCATATACAACCCAAACTATTAAAACCTCTCACATTTGCCGGGTGGTGGTGGCGCACACCTTTAATCCCAGCACTCGGGAGGCACAGCCAGTGGATCTCTGTGAGTTCGAGGCCATCCGGGTCTCCAGAGCGAGATCCAGGACAGGCACCAAAACTACACAGAGAAACCCTGTCTTTTTTTTGGTCAGGTAGTGGCAGAGCTAGGATCTGGTGTCTTCATGTTGGCCTCCACATGCTGTGTCTTTTGCTCTACTATAGCTGTATCATTATCTCACTGAAGTGACTGGCACAGGGTGGGAGAGGAGGGATGCGACAGGAGAAAGCTGGAGCCAGAGGTGTACACAGGGCTTGGGAGAAGTAGCAAGCTCTCTTCCCATGGGAAAGGAGGTTGACCATGTGATTCTAAAATTCAGTCTCAGGCCAGGCTGGGAAATGCCAACAGGGTGGCACCCCTCTTTCTGCTGCTCTGTCACTCACCTGCAAGCCTCTTTCATTATTTGTGTCCTGCAAACAATTCCACTTAAGCACTACCCCCTGGGCATGCTTCTTCTTGTAGAATGGGATTATTTGCCAGAATGCAGCTTCTGGCTATCAGGACAGAGCTTGGCCACAGCTCGTCTATGGCTGTCCAAATAGCTCTGCTTCCTCTGCAGGGTACAGCTAGGGGTGCTTCATAATGCTCTCACCATGAAATAGAGGGAACTGAGGTCCAGGGACAGAAGGAAGATCAAGCAGCATTTGGATGATGGACACCTCCCTTCTGGACACTCACCACCTAGCCCACTAGCTCCAGGATTGATTGCCTCAAAGTCGGGTGCAGGGGCAAATGCAACCGGAGAGACACCCCTGTGTTCTGAGAGGTGGCAGTCAGGGGCCTCAGGCTTTTCTCTCCTTACCTAGCACTTCTCCCCAGCACAGGCAACCCAAGTCTTTGTTATGAGCAGGGCACTAGCAGGAATACAAGGGAAGAGGGGTACTTTATGTCCACGTGTGAATTTATGGTGTACTAAGACCAGGGGAGGTTTAATAGAGATGAAATGGCAGAGCTCCCTCAAAGAGCACTGGGGACCTCTATGCCCCGGGCCCCGCCCACCTTCAAATGTGTCTCGTTGTTCTCCTGGCTTGCATCTTTGGATAATGCGAGATTCCACTTCAAAAACAAATGTGATTTTGATTTTGCATTAATTTGGGGAGTGGTGTACATTATAGGCATTCACATGTATACACACCAGAGGGTGAAAAACTCTAATGAATTGTCATGGAGATAAAACTTGGGATGAGGTTGCCATAGTAACGGAAATGTTTCTGAAAGGCCACATCACCTTGGCAAAGTAGGAAGCTCCTGTCAAGAATTTGCAATTAGAGGCCAAATCACAGACCTTCCCATCAGGGCCAGGTGTTCTTTCGGTTTCTCTTATTTCTCCTTTTTACTTATTTCCTGTTTTTCTTATTTCCTGATCATTCACAAGAGCATGAGTTTTTTGTTTTTTTGTTTTTTTAATTTGGGAGACTTTGATTCAAGTTCTGGCTTGGTCACTGAGGAGTCAGTTATGTGAGATCCTTGAAGAGGTGAAAGGGAATAGGTTCCCTGTTGATTTGATGTATGGCCTTGGACAAGTTGTCTCTCTCCTTTCCTAAGTTTCTTCTCATGCAAAATGACTAGACCAGACTCGTGGATTCTTGTATTGTTCCGGCGCTCAGCTTGAGGAGGACCCAGCCTCCCATCTCCTTTCCTGCCCCTAGGTAGCAAGACAGCTGAGCTGTCCATGGTTCTGAAGCCCTGCATGCCGAATACCTAAGCCAAGTTCTGTTCTCAACCATCATGACCTTAGCACTTGTACAGCCTGGGGGGCTCAGAACATCTCAGCCAGAAGCCCAGAACCCATGTGAAGCTGGAGAGAGCGAACCTTAGAGGAGGGATCTAGTGGTGTATTCTAACCAGATGATCTCTCTCAGGAGCAATTAGGAGCCATTTCCTCCCTTATCTGTGAAATTTGGGTGACAGTCCAGAAGCTTGCCTGGGTATGGGAAGCCCCATGGGCTATGAACACAATGCATGAAGTTCAGCCTTTCCACTGGTGATAGCAGACAGAGATCAAGACACAGTCCCTGTCAGGAACTCACTTGAACTGAAAGAAAAGCAAGGTGGTTCCCAGGTGCAGCAACTACATGTCCCGAAACAACAGCTGAGCACTGATTTGTGCTTGTTATGAAATGTCTCAAAACCACAATAGCCAACCTATGTCCTCACCTAATTGTCTGACCATCCTTCTGTAATCTACTTCCATCCTTTGGAACACAGGATGGAAGAAGAAAGGAAGGGGCCACTGAAGAGGAGCTCATGCTGGAAGGCGTAGGAACATCATATGTTTTCCACCCGATTGTCCCCATCTGACCACATAATGCAATGGATGGGAGTGTGGAGCCCATGATCAAGAAACCCTTGACTCAAGCCCAGCTTCTATCCTGAACAGTTGTGCAACATATTTCCTGAGTCCTCATTTGGAAATTGGAAATTACAGTTACACATATTTTAAGTGTTGTTGGAAGAGTAAATTGGGAAACATATAGCAAGTCTGGGGTCTGGCAACATTGAAAGTAACTGGTTATCTTTGGCTGTGCTACAAACTGGCCCTTAGGCTTTACATTGATGATTCTGTGGGTCAGATGGGTGAGGAGGGCACTCCTGATGCAGCAGATGTCAATGGTAACTGAGCCATCCAGAGGTGACACACTGGCTACCGTATCCATATCTGGCAAATTAGGAGGGTGAGTTTGTCAGGGACAATGGACCTCTCTCTTCTCCTCAGTCCCATGGCATTGCATTCTCCAGTCTTCACAGGAGGAGAGCTGCACTTAGGACATGGCCAATTTCTTTACCAAAAGCAAACGTTTTTGGACCTCCAGAATTGGCACACTGTAATAGGCTTTCTTTTGGGCCACCAACCAGCTCCCGAATCATGACACGGAGACTTATTAGTGATGAATGTTTGGCCTTATCTTATGCTTGTCCTACTAGCTCTTATAACTTAATTTAACCTGTTTCTCTTCATCTATGTCTTACCTTGGGGCTTTTTACCTTTCTTTCCTTTTGTATATTTTACTTTCACTGCTTCTCATGTCTGGCTGGCTGGTGGGCAGCAGGCTGGCTGGCCCTGGGCATCTCCTTCTGTTTATCAATCAATCAGAGCAACATATATTCACAACATACAGGACATCCCACAGCATCCTTCTTCTTCTCCCTTATTCTCTCCTTTCTTCTTCCCCAAGCCTAGATTCCTCCTCCTACTTATTCTCTCTGCCTGCCTATCCCTCTCCTGCCTAGCTATTGGCTGTTCAACTGTTTATTAGACCAATCAGGTGCCTTAGGCAGGCAAGGTGAAACAGCAACACATCTTTACAAAATTAAACAAATACAGCATAAACAAATGTAGCACATCTTTACATAGTTAATGTAACATTCCACAACAGCACACAATTGACATCTTTCTCCTCTGCCACGTCTTATGTATTAAAAACAAGTCACCACTCAAGTCAGATCCAAAGTGGAAGGAGAAGACACAAGAACATGAGTACCCGGAAGCATGGTTCATTATGGGTATCTTTTGAAATTAGCTCTTAGGTTGATTAAAAAATATTTTTATGACTGGAATTTAAGGGAGGTTCCACTCCCTTATCCCTCTTCAGAAATAACTTTGGAGGTTGGAGACATGGCTCAGGGGATAAGGTTTTGTTGTACAAGCTTAAGGAGCATGGCTGAGACCTTCAGCACCCACACAGAGGCTGGAGACAGAGGGGTGCTGTGGCCCACTTGTGATCCCAGTACTCGGGAAGCAGAAATGGATTCCAGGGGCAAGCTGCCTAGCTAGATTGGTAGAACCAGTAGGTTCTGGGTCCAAGTGAGAGACCCTTCCTTAGGAAATAAAGTGGAGAGTCATCAGCAAAGACACATGATGCCAACCTCTGGCTTCCACATGCAAAAACATACAGATGCACCCACAGGCACCGCCCCACACACATAAAGAAATTTGGATTTGCTGACTAAAGAAATTCAAATTCATGTGATGGTCACGTTAGCTACCACCCGAGGCTGTTTTTCCCCCTCATCACCCTGCAGGGTTAGCAATGGGCTTTGTGTATCATAGGCATTAACACGAATTGCACTTTCCTGTAGTATGTTAATGTTTCTAGACCAGCTTTGTTTTTGTGTGTATTCCCGTCAGCCCATTCCCCTTTGCAAACTCCCCATGTCCTCCATTTGGTACATAGCATGTAGCTGAACATTATTAAGATATAATTTTTTAATTTGTGTTCCGTGGATTTTCCTTAACTGTGATAGTGGATGTATTTGGATTCACCTCTATCATTTTATGTAGTAAGCTTTAAAAAAACTCTCATTTTATTTGCTTGTCTTCTTTTTCTCATGCCTTCTATTGGCTTGGAAATTAAGCACTTTATATTGAGTCTTTTAGCGGTTGGTTACCTTTCAAGTTTTGACATCATTGTTGGAAAAGTCTGAAGTTAGTATCTACCTTCATCCTGAAAAAAATGGAACTATAGATGTTTTATATACATGTGAAATATGTAATATATATAATTTGGAAGCAAGGGCTCACATAACACAGGGTGGCCTCAAACTCACTATATAGCCCAAGATGACCTTGATAAAATGTTTAAATTCTGATTACTTCCTCCATAGATAAAATTGAGTTTATTATTGCTTTGTTTTATTTTTGAGACATGTTTTTAAACTATGTAGCCCAGACTGGCCTCCAACATGTCATCCTCCTCTCTCAGCCTCTGGAATTCTGGGATTACAGTTGGTTATCACCATATCTGGCTCTCATGTTATTTTTGCCTCATTTTTATCCCTAGCTTTTTTTTAAGCTGTCTCCAAAATATTCACTATGAATGTATCTTTTGAGTTCTACTTTAAATTTACAGTAAAATTAACTTTTGGGGTGTTTTCTGGCTAGTGTTATGCCAACTTGACACAAGCTAGTGTCATCTGAAAGGAGGAAACCTCAATTTAAAAAATGCTACTATAAGACTGGGCTTCAAGAAAGCCTGTAGAGCGTTTTCTTAGTTAGTGATTGATGGGGGAGGACTCAGCCAATTGTAGGTTGTGCCATCCCTGGGCTGGTGGTCCTGGGTTCTACAAGAAAGCAGGCTGAGCAAGCCACAGTGAGCAAGTCAATATGCAGCACCCCTCCACGGCCTCTGCATCAGCTTCTGCTTCCAGGTTCCTGTTCCATTGTTCCTGTCCTGACTTCCTTCAGGGATGAACAGTGATATGGAAGCCAAATAAACCCTTTCCTCTCTAACTTGCTTTTGGTCATGGTGTTTTATCACAATAATAGTAACCCTGACTAGGACAGGATGTATGGCATTGTGAATTTTGACAAATGCTTAGAATACATGGACAGACCTCCTAGGGCAGCCTCTTGGTAGTCCAGCCTTCCATCATTTCCCTTGACCTCTCATGACCACTGATCTATTCTCTTTCCCTATGGTTTGTCTTTTTCTGAATGTCAAATAAATGGGATCATACAATACAATCTGGTTTCTCACATTTAGTTTAATACACTCAATGTTATTTCATCTGTCAGTAATTCATTTTTCATTGCAAAACAGGTACTATTCCATTACTATTCCATGAATTATTAAACTACAGGTTTGGTTTGGTTGAGACATGGTCTAATTACGTTACCCAGGCTACTCAAGCGATTGCTTGGCTTAGCTTCCAGAGTGATGGAAGCATGGGTATATGCCACCATGCTGAGCCGTATCATAAGTTTTAAATTTTGAATTCTTATTTTTGTCTATAGTTGAGGTATATTTGGGTTGTATCCAGTTTTGGGTGACTATGAATAAATCCAACATGAATATTCATGTATAGATATTTATGCATGTATGAATAAAAGTTTTCATTCCTCTTGGGCAAATACCTACAGGGGAGGTTGCTGGGTCATATGTAAGGATAAGCTTAATTGTATGAAAAACTGCAGACTATTTTCCATAGAGACTGTTTAATGCAATTGCATTCTTGCCAGCAGTGATAAGTCTTTGGGTTGCTATATACCCTCTTTGCCCCCGGTACTGCCCAGTGCTTGTATTGGTTTTGTGTGTATGTGGAGGTACCATGTTGTGGACTGAACACCTATCTTTCTAACGAATGGTGGTGTTGCACATTTTTTCAGGTGTTGATTTTGCTCCCTTCTAAAGTTGAGATGTTTTTCTTCACATCATTGAACTCTGAGGGACCTTGGATGCAGGTCATCATTAGTAGTGGGGGCAGAGCTTGTACTCACCAAGGTGCATGTGAAGATTTGAGGATAACTTTTAGGGGTCAGTTCTCTCCTTGTACCCAGTTGAGGCAGGCTCTCTCTTACTGCTTCTGCTGTGCTGAATACCCCAAGCTCACCAGCCTGGATACCTGAGGTGACTCTCCTCTCTCTGTCTCCCACCTCACTGCAGAAGTGTTGGGATCATCAATGCACACAATTATATCTGGCTTTGATTCTGCCCAATACAAGCACTGGGCAGTACCGGGGGCAAAGAGGGTATATAGCAACCCAAAGACTTATCACTGCTGGCGAGAATGCAATTGCATTAAACAGTCTCTATGGAAAATAGTCTGCAGTTTTTCATACAATTAAGCTTATCCTTACATATGACCCAGCAACCTCCCCTGTAGGTATTTGCCCAATGCATTCTGGGAAATAAACTCAGGTCTTTAGGTTTGCCCAGTGTTTTTATCCACAGAGTCATCTCACCGATCTCTGGACATGGGTCGTTCTGTCTACATATGATTCTGGAAGATGCATTCTGGTGGCCCATCACTGAGTTTGGTCAGCAAGAAGAGTCTGTCCTGGGAGGCTGACCACGTCTAGACATTCTGGTCCAACTGGATTTCTGTATCCTTCTGTTGAGGCCAGACCTGGCCTATGGTAGCCTACTCTGAAAGCCTACTCCAAGAAGTCTCACCTAAGGGCTTAGCTTCCCTCAGATGGCCTCTCTCTTGCACCTGCCTCTTCCTACTCAGAAGAGAAAGGAAGAAAGTCAGCTGTGAGCTTGAGAAGAACGGTCATGGAGTGGGAGGGAGATGAAAAAGGGTGGGGGAGCAATGTTTTGAGTTGGAGAACGGGATGCTGAGAGAAAGAGCCTGGAGCAGGAAATGTGCTGAAGCTATGTTCTAACGTCGTCCCTTCTCACCTAAGTCAGTGTAAGGTATGGTTGGGGGCACTCAGTATGGACCATCATGGGTGCTTCATACAGTGAAGGATGGCTTCATGGCTGAGACATTCACAGTGCTCCTAAGTGTCTGAGAGTGGTTTTCCTTCTAAAACCTTCCAACTGCTGGTAAGACACAGTGGCTTTGCTGTTTTCTTTGCTGCAGAAAGACTTAACCTGCTTTTTTCTTTGTGCCCCAAATGAAGATTTAAACTAACAAAACTCCTCTCCTTTCCCCAGAGACACTAAAGCAAACTGAACTCTAGGATCAGAAAAAATAGTGGCTCCCGAGCATCACCAGGCACAGAAAACCCAAAGATGGTGTGTAGGGTCCAGCAAGGGCTACGCTTACGGCTTTCCAGAGGGAAAACAGAATGCTTTTCCTTTTTGAGCCAAACTTCTTTTTCAAAACTAAATAAACATCGGAGGCTGCACATAACCGCCTGCCTATGAGCTTTCTCTGCCAGTCTTACCATCTGTCTGCTGGTAGGAAGCAGATGACGATCCAGCCACTAAGCCCCCCCTCCACCTGGCCCAGTCTCCCTGGTTCCTCTCTGGCCACACTTGAGGTTCCCACCACATTCCTTACACCGATGCTCATCCACCTGTCTCTGCCTGGTGAAGCAGCCTTGAGTGTGGCTCATCCCGTCAAGCTGCTTCAGCGCGGCTGTCCAGACACCACCTGTCTGCACTGAATTCAACATTTATTACGAAAACAAAAACAAAAACCCAAAACTTCCTATCTCTTGTTAGTCGCCCAACTTTGTAACAGATCTTGGAAGCCGGTGACACATCTAACTATGGGGGACACTGAGGGGTCATACAGAGAGTTTTGGAGATGGAGCAGAGCTGGCTAGAATTCAGTTCTCCCCATCTCGTCAGATGCGAGCCTAATTCAGTAGGCTACACTCAGTTTTCAGGCAGACTCAAATTAGCCAAGGTCTCTAAGGTCCCAGGAAGTCAGGTTCCATCCTTAGCCCACTCCAACACCTCTAGAGGCCAGGGTGGGTCATGGGAGTGGGTCATGGGAGGGATGCTTCCCTATGCCTAGCCTACATGTTCCAGGAGTGTTCCTCACGTAGGCCCTGGAGTCGCTCATCCTTTGCCGATCCCTGCTTTTGGCTTAGGCAGGCTCTGGGGTGCCTTGAGTCCTGCCACCAGCCCAGCCCTCCTTCCATGTAAGAATAAAAGGAAGCCATCCTCTGAGCCCCACACATGCCTCTCACCCCCGTATCTTCTTTGCTGGCTCCTGCTGTTGCGACTGTCAGGAGTGGAGTTTTGGGTAATTGTTGCTATGGAGATCCTGTCTTGAATTATTGTGCAAATGTATCCCATCTTTCTCCTTATTTGGTATGGGGTATGGATGCCTGGAAAATGTGGAGGCTGAAAATTTTTCACAATTCTCCCTTGTTCTCTAGCTTGTTTAACCTGAGCTGAAGCCTCAGGTCACCCTGCTCCCAATGCTCACCTCCTCTAAGTCTCCTGATTGGTTACTGACAATGGAAAGAGTCCTGGGCAGCTGAAGCCCCCTGCTCTCTGTGGGTCATAGGTGGGGCATCCCAAAGGAAATGACCCTTGGCACAACTGTCTCCGGGTGACCAGCCACTCCCAGTCTACTGGCCACCTTTCTCTAAGGGAACAAAGCCTGTGTAAAAGTTGAGAAGTTGTTCAATTGAACCCCAATTCCTCCTGTTTCCATAGCCACATCCCGTACCGGATCTCAGCTGCATTACCCAGATGAGAGGCTTGCCTGTCTCTCCACATGTTCTTCTTCCCACGTGCAGATGTCTGGATCATTAGCACTATTTTTATCATGTGTCTCTCATGTCCAGGGTCTGGCCCATCTCCCCGTTGATTCTATACTAAATACAGACTTGAACCGTAGTCAAGGTATCCCGCATCTCTGCCCCTTCCCCCCACAGAGCCCCTGCATCCTCTGGGACACAGTCCTGATTCCCTTTGCTTTCTGCTCTGGATGGCTCAGAAAGGCCCTGCTCACTCCTGCCTGACGGGCACCCTGGCCCTCCTTGTGCAGGCTACCTTCTCTTCCTCTGAAAACTCTTCACCTTCTGGAAGAGCCTGTCAGCATTCTTCCTCCAGAGCACTCACTGTGCGGCTGCTGTTGATAATAGTGGGGTCTTTTGGAAAGGGACCGGGGACAAAAAACAAGCTGCATCTCTTCCACTGGCTTATCACTATATGGGGTGTTCCTGTCTGACAGAAGCCATAGGCCACAAATGCACAAGGGCCTCCTCTCATATGTCTACTTGGGTCTGACATAAAGGGGTCCATTGTCACGCAACCATCAAAACACGAGAGACAAAAGAAAGTCCTGTAAGGCAGAATCCTGGGGGCTAGAAGATGGCTCAGTAAGTAAAGGCGTCACCTACCAAGCCTACTGACCTGATTTCAATCTGCAGGATCTGCATGGTGGAAGGAGAAGGCTGACTTTTGTAAGTCTCCCTATGACTTACACACCACACACACACACACACACACACACACACACACACACACACAAATGAAAGTGTAAAAAACAAAAAATACAAATTTTTTTAAGGAATCCTGGCCACATGTAGAGATGCATATATTGCTGCCTAGGAGAGGACAGGACCTGAGTTTGAAATTACAAGACTCACTGGGTAATGAACGCCGACTTACAAATAGTCCTTATGGGCTGTTGATCATTTTCAGCTAAAGGAGAAAATGGCCCCCATGCTAATTGCTCGCTCCTTCCCTTTCTTCCCACGCTCTCTCTGAAGGCTTGGAGTTCAGATTCCGTATTTTCTTATCTTGGCACTGAGACAGGGACAGGTGATTGTGGAGTGTCTAGTCTTCCATGAGTAGAGGCAGCATCTGGACCCCAATCTAATAGGGGAGCCACACCCACAGGGAGTGCCTAGTCTTAAGGCACAGATGCCCCAAATGCTCTAGTCTGGAAAGATCTTTGCTCACTGGTGGGGTGGGACTAAGAAGACGACACATACAGTGCTCAAATGGTTCATGGAGCTAGGTACAACTGGGTTCAACTTTGAAGAAGAGTGAGTCATTGTTGGGGATGCAGCTCAGTGGAAGAGCGCCTGCTTAGGATGTGTAAGTTCCTGGGCCGGGTCCAGCAGCACAGGGAGAAAGTCAGGTCAGAGAAATCACAAAGACAGGCTGGTGGAATTGGATGTGATGTGGCCAGCTTCCTGGAGGGGTGAGTGCTGAAGGCAGGGTTTGGTGACAGGAGGTCTGGCCCATGCATTGCTTCAGAGATGTCTGTGGCCTGAGATCTATGCAGATAATTGAAGACTTCATTCCTTTATTGGTTTAGTTTGTATAGAAAAGCCTTTCAAACTCTTTTTTTGTTTGTTTGTTTACTTGTTTTTCGAGACAGGGTTTCTCTGTGTAGTTTTGGTGCCTGTCCTGGAGCTCGCTCTGTAGACCAGGCCTTGAACTCACAGAGATCCACCTGGCTCTGTTTCCCGAGTGCTGGGATTAAAGGTGTGCGCCACCACCGCCAGTCTTTCAAACTCTTACCTGACTTTTACTAAGAATGTGGTGAGCTCAGTCACTGGAAGGAACATTTATGGCCTGTCAGCTCTGCACTTAGCATCTTATTGTAGGGATTAGCTCAGAGCACAGAGGGCAGAGACTAGCAAATACGTGGTTTGGGTTTTGTGAAGGTTTTCATTCAAGCCTCTTTCAACGAAAGAAAGAAACCAGTGCAAGCCTGCTGAGGCAGGAACAGTACCATCTTCCCATACTGGGCAGCCCAAGTATCCAGCATGACTCAATGCAAGGGTGTAGCTGATGTTGCCACTGCGCGCGCGCACACACACACACACACACACACCACACATACACCACACACACACACATACCACACACACACACACATACCACACACACACACACACACACACCACACACACACACCACACACACACACACACCACTGTGGTTCCACTGTAGTCCTTGGGAGCTTCTTTGTCAGGAAGCCTCTTGTATGACTGTGATAAGAGCATTCAGGTTGGGGTGTCATGGATCTTTAGAGACATCAGCTAAGGTTAGGGTAAAAGAGGCCACGTCAACTGAATCTGTTCCCATGCGTCTCTCTCAGCAACTTCTGTCCATATCATATTGACCAGAACTAAGTGACATGACAATTCCTAGCTGCGAGCATCTCTAACTGTTTTTGTTAAGTAAGCACCCCCAGGAGAATCGCTAGCTGTCAGAGAGCCAGCAGTGTCCACAGGAATACCAGAGGAAATTCTAATTGGCTCTACATGTCCACATGACCATCTTTAAACCAACCTCTATGACCTGTCAATTGACTGGCCAGACTCTTATCGGTGGATGAAGCAACTCTAGCTGGCCTGTGGATTTCCATAAGAAAGAAACAATGCCACCAGCAGAAAGGGATCAGGACTCTTATGCTGGGCAGATAAACAACATATGCTCACTAGAAGAATTTTTCAGCAGAGAAAGAAAACATACCAAAAAATAACTTCAGAAATAAATAGCTTCAGGGATCTCCCCCCCCCTCCCTGGCACAATATACCATAAGGCACGTCATGTTACAGGGACTAAATATAGCCACTGTGAGAAGACAGAGGAGAAATTATTTAGACAGGAAGACTTCTGGCGGGAGGGAATTTAGGGCTGGGTTGTGAAGGAGGTGGTGTGTAGAGAGGAGGGGCAGAGAGGCATGAACGCTGTGAGGAAACCAGAAATGGGGTTACCTGGGGGAGAGAGGGGCTGTGGCCCCTGAGCATTCCCACACAGGGGTTAGAAGGTATCAGAGGCTTTCTCTTCCCATTGGGTCTGTAACTGGCTTTGCAGTAGCCCCAGTGAGCACTCTTATGGCTGAGGGCATTGAGCAGGGGACAGGGAAGATCTCTAATGCTGAGGTCCGGGGAAAGAGGAGGGATATGGCTGCAACATGGAGAGCAGAGAGCCCCTGGGAGCGAGTTCCTAATCCAATTAAGAAGCAATCACGTGGACGTTTTCAAAGGCTAGCCAGTTACCAGGCACCTCCCAGGAGACTCGTTCTGGCGGCTTGACAGTTCACTGCTAAACCTGGGCTCTGGAGCTGTAGGCTGGTACGGCAGCTGGGCGAGGAGCCCGGCCTCAGACAGCTGGGGTGGGAATCTTTTAAGGATGAACAGGATGGGTGAGGAGCTTGCTGTTGTCATAGAAACTAAGTCTGGATAGATGAGACATGGCCCAATGGGTAACTGTGGAGAGAATACCACCCACTACTAGGCTTCACTGTGGGCGGCCAGCAGGCACCCCCAGAGCCTGCTGTTCTGGCCAGCTTAGGGGTTGTGTCCATCTCTGTCTGCCTCCTAGGGACATCTCAGTCTGGCCATGTGAGTGAGCTTAAATCGGTCTGAGAGGTCTGGAGAGGTGCTTTGACACCAGAAAAACCTTTGGCATGGCTCCTACTTCTCCGCATCATGTCAGGCAGAAATACCACACAGAGCCAGGACAGAGGAACTGCAGCCAGGACCAAGGTCCCAGGCTAAGGCTAGGATGGGATGTCCAAGACAGCAGGATGAAGTGGTAGGAGCCATGAATGCCAAATACGTAGCCTCCTCTCTGCTTCTAGCTCTGTCACCCCTAGCTGGCTGGGTGGCCCTTGACAAGCTGCCTCCCTGCCCAGAAGTCTCCTTTCAATCACACTGTTCCTGCTCTTAGACTTAGGAGTGGATAGTTTTGGTCTCATCAGCCTCAGGTCTCGGCACTCTGAACTATCCCACTCCTGCACAGAGTATTATTCTCCACGCATTCATCCGGTTTGGGTTCTTTTCGGGCCAGATGCTGGGGCAGCCCCTCTCCACTTGTCTTTGCAAAGCTCGGGGCATCTGTACTCATACAGGGAGGCTCCTCAGGCTCACAGCTAGCCCTTACTGCCTGTGGAGATGGGCCTAGTAAGAGGCCTGCTGCAATTACACTCCCATTTTTCAATGGGTGCTATTTTAATTGGGCCTTTTCCTGGGACAGGCATGAAGGAAAAAGCAATTTGCAGCCCGGCTTCTGCCTCTGGGCACTGAGCACACATTAAGCAGGTTCAGTTTCTCCATGCTCCCTCTCCTTTATTGCCTTCTCCTCTCCTCTTTTTCCTCCTGCCCCTGTTGCTCACTCGCCCTCAGCATTCCTCCAACCTGTGGCTTCCTACCCACCCTACAGAGGGTAGTAGAGAGCATGGGCTATGGTCCAGGGGGAAGAAAAAACTAAAGTCCTGCCAGGGGGTGCAGGGCACAGATAGGAAAGAAGTGGCTGGGGCGGGGGCGGGGGGAGGGCCGGTGCCAGTGGATTCTCAGAGATATTGAAAAGGCAACAACTGAAAAAGAGGACCTCAAGTGCCTGTAGTAAGAAAGTAAGGGGCTGGAGAGACGGCTCAGTGGTTAAGGGTACTTGCTGCTCTTCTAGAGAACCAGAGTTGGGTTTCCAGAAGCCACACAGTAATGTCTAGAACTCCAGCACTAGGGGATCTGATGCTCTTTTCAAGCTCCTGAAGGCACCTTCTCTCTCTCTCTCTCTCTCTCTCTCTCTCTCTCTCTCTCTCTCTCTCTCTCTCCACACACACACACAATCTTTTCCTTTCAATTTTTAAAAAGGAGATATCTAGCCTGTCTTTGTCCCATGAATCCTCCAGGAGGCCTTATGACAGCCTTGTAGGATAGTGTCTCTCTCTCTCTCTCTCTCTCTCTCTCTCTCTCTCTCTCTCTCTCTCTCTCTCTCTCTCTCTGTGTGTGTGTGTGTGTGTGTGTGTGTGTGTACAAGTGTTTTGCTTGCATATATTTCTATGTGCCCCATGTGTGCCTGGTGCCCTCAGAGGCCCTAGGACTGGAGTTACAGACAGTTGTGAGTCATAATGTGAGTGCTAGGAATTGAACCTGGGTCCTCTTAAAGAGCAGCTGTTCTTACCTGCTGAGCCATCTCTCCAGTCCCTAGCTCCTCTTCAACATTTGTGGATTACTTCAGTTACAATTAATATACATCAAGTGCCTGATGTGTGCAGAGGCACAGGGAATGAAGGGGACAGATTAGTGAGCTTGCTCTCAGGCACCCTGCATATGGCACAGCACACCTCTTTCCAAATTCAACTCCAAGCCCAAGTGCCTGCTGCAGAGTTTCAGGCACTTCCCAGAGTACACCAGTCCACTCAGCTCCTCCTCTTAGGCTTCCCTGGCCAAGGCTCAGAGATTCAGCTAAAGCCTCACCATGTGTCCCAGGGTAAGTAGAAGTTAGTTCTGCCACACCCCTAAGTACCCTGTAGCTATGGAGTTTGTAAACTGTATCACTGTAAATTACTTATATATGAGCATGATTCAGGGGAGTGCAGCCTCCCAGAGTCCCCAGACACAGCTGTTCCCGTGTGTTCATTCCGTACCATCTGTTCTTCCTAATGAGGAAGACGTGGTTGGGAGCTTAACTGCCATAGTTAGACAGGTATGGTAGAGTGATGTCCTGCAAATTCTAAGGCCTGTTCATGAAAAGGTACAGATTCTGTTGGCTCTTGCCCTTGGAATGCCCAGCCTTGGACCCCTGGCCCCTGCTGTGAGGAAGCCTGGCCACATGGAGAAGTGTGCTGGTGCTCACTGGGCAGCTCCAGGGCAGCTCCAGGCACGGCACGGCAGACAGCAAACACCACTCAGGTTGACAGCATTTAGAGTTTTTTCTCTGTAGCCCTGGGATCTCCCAACTGAGGCTCTGGATGTCACAGAACAGTGACATACTATTCTAACCATGCCTTGTTCCAAATCCTGATCCTTAGGAACTGTGAGGTGCAGTACTGAGTACTATGTGAAGACCCATGGAGGTTGCAGTGGTTTATCCTGCTCGCACTCCAAAGCCAAGCCCTGTAGCTGGCACCCAGTGGGTGCTTTTTAGTAATCATGGAATAAATGGTTGAAGTCTAGCAAATAGGATCAATCTTGACTGTCAACTTGAATCACCTAGGAGACAAAGCTCTGAGTATGTCTATGAGGGTGTTTGCAAAGAGGTTTAACCTGAATGTGGGGGTACCAGTCCCAGAAGAGACCCAATAAAAAGGAGAAAGTGGGCTGTGCCTCCTGACTGCCAGTCACTTCCCTCTTTGGCTGGCACACCTTCCCCATCATCATGGACTGAACCCTAAATTCACTGTGAGCTGGGACAAACCCTTCTCTCCTCAGGTTGCTTTGTCAAGTGTCTTGTCGCAAGGAGAAACATGACTCGGACAGCAGGTGAGGTTTCCAGTCCGGCCTCTCCATTATGGGTCATCTTTCTTTCATTCTCTCTCCAGAGTTCCACCGCCCACAGGGAACCCAGGGAAGCCCAAGCCTGCCTCAATGGTATCACTGAGTCTTCAACCAACCAACCCCATAAGCTTTCCACTGATTTCTACTGCTGTAGATGCTTGAATTGGCATTTCCAGTACTGACCACCAGGTCATCCTCAGATTCATAAGCCTCAACATTTTTTTTTTTTTTTTGGTTTTTCGAGACAGGGTTTCTTTGTGTAGCTTTGCGCCTTTCCTGGAACTCACTGTGGAGACCAGGCTGGCCTCAAACTCACAGAGATCCACCTGCCTCTGCCTCCCGAGTGCTGGGATTAAAGGCGTGCGCCACCACCGCCCGGCTAAGCCTCAACATTTAAGAAAAATTATTATTGCTTTTTTTTTGTTGCGAGCGCGCATGCACGCGCACACACACACACACACACACACACACACACACACACAGAGCATGTGTGTCAGAGGACAACTTTGTGGAGTTAGTTTTCTCCTTCTACCTTCATGGGCTTGAATGTGGGTCACCAGGCTAGGATGTTGAGTGCATTACCAACTGAGCCATTTTGATGCCCCTGCTTCAAAAACTTGTGTTCTCTCTGTTCTGTAGGACATTATTAACACCCCCCACACATACATGAAGGAGCTGAGGATGAGTGGGGACCCATAATAATAAAGTGGGCACTTGAATGCAGCTCTTTGAATGCCAAGCTTACATAATGCTAATTAACATTGGGAAAGTTTGACTGATTGTCTAAACCTAAGTCCTGGATGCAGACACCCCGTGTCAGAGGCATTATTGATCCCATTAAGGTAAGAGAAGAGAGACATGGGATAGAGGACGTGACTTGCTCAAGTTCACACAATAAAGGGAAGAGCTGGTCTTCACAATCAGGTCATGCAAATTCTTCTGCCTTCTTAGAAAAACCACTTCTTTTGACTGCGCTCTCAAAAGCAGGTGTGTAAGCCATCCTTGGGAAGTGTTGTTACTACCCCTATTAAACAGACAGGAAACAGATTCAACAGATGAAGCCCAAGGTTGGGGTTGCTAATGAGTGCTGAAGTTAGGAATCAAAGCTATAACTGCCACCATCACACCATGTAGCATCTCAAAAGATCACGTCCAAGGTTGATAATGGTCAGAATCCTCAAACAGAGCAAAGCTTGTCCACACATGACACCAGGCCAATAGTTTTCCTACTAGGTCTCACCGATGTCAGCAGCATGACCACAAGCTATGAGATGCTCTGAGGGTGCTTCCATAGCTGAAGGTAGTGCCTGCCCCTACTGTCTCCTCATGTCTTAGACCAGCTGGTAACATCACTGGGTTGGAGATGGGGGGACTAGGCTATTGGGTGCTCCTGAGGAGATGTGCAGGGCCCTACTCCACTCCTTCCTGAGTAGTGTGGCTTCTGGGAGCTTGAAATTCAGGCATGAATTAGGCCCTTCTTGAACTTTTGTTGGGCTCCAGAATGACATGGTTACCCCCATCTGCAGCTACTCCCAGCCTTGGTCTCCTTCCCTAGCTTTCCTCCCTACTCTTTGCTCAGTCTGCACCTAAACCCAATCCACTCAACACTAAGCCCACTCCTCCTATGGGCTTAGGTCCCTGAATCAATAATCTCCAGCCTGCTGCAGCAACCCCTCCATGGAGCCTACTTGTCTACTCATTTCTTGGGATCTATGACCTCTGCCCCATGTTTCTGGCATCTAATTGCTGCCCTATGATATCTAGTTATTAAATTGGCCCTTTTTTTCTTTGAGATTGTTCTCTCTTGACAGCCCAGGCTGATTACGGATTCACTGACGGCCCTTCTGCCCCTGCCTCCCAAGAGCTGAGATTCCAGGAATGACTTACCACTCGCAGCTTAAACTTACTGGGCTTTGTTTTGCTCTCTCTCTCTCTCTCTCTCTCTCTCTCTCTCTCTCTCTCTCTCTCTCTCTCTGTGTGTGTGTGTGTGTGTGTGTGTGCTGTGTGCACGCGCGCGTGCGTGCGTGCGTGTGCACTGAAGCTGGAAGAGGGCATTAGATTCCCTAAACTGGAGCTACAGAGGGTTGTGAGGAGCAATGTGGTTTCTGAGACCTGATCCTGGGTCCTTTTCAAGAACAGCAAGTACTCTTTACTAAGGAGCCAACTCTTCAGCCCCTTAGGTTTACTTTATGCTAAAAGCTGGTGATGCTGGGTTTGAGCTATTTTTCCTCCCTTTGGTGAGTTTCCCAGGCATCCACATCTTTAACCAAGAGCAGGTAAGAATGACCCTAACACTTTTATTCCAATGTCTTATCCAAAAGGTGGTCACAGCTCCCATTCTCCATTTTGGGGCTGTCAGCTGAGGGTCTTCCAGAGTCCCTAAACTGTGGTAAAAGGCTGCCTTCTGCCACAAATGGAAAGAGAAATGGCTTCTTGTACTAAATTGTTATGGACACTGGGTGCACACTCCATTTGTAGCACCAGGAACTTAACCAGCACCAGGAGACTGAGGCTTCATCTCTAAAGCATTATACCCCCAAGTTCACATCTGCAGAGGTCCTGGAGCTCTGAGATTGCTCTGCCCTCCTACAGAGGCACCTACTCGCTGCCTCTCACCTGTGTCTCTGCACATGTCCTGGAAACAGAAAACTGCTCTTAACAGAAATGTGGGAAGGCTCCAGGGTGGGCTCTGCCCACGTGGCACCTGTTGCCATGTTGGAAATGAGAGAGGAATCAATTTCTTCCTGCACAGCCCACGCCTGTGTCTCTGATGAGTTAACACCCACCAAGCATTCAGCTCTGCCTCGAGCTTCTCTGCCTCTGAAGGGCAACCAGTTCTTTATGGGCTCCCAGCTGGATCCAGGCAGCTGTACACCATGTGGTGATGGGCATCAACCCTCCCAGCTGCTGTCTCATTGCCTCCTGCAGCCAAAGGGGAGTTAGAGCGTATTAACACCACAGGTCACCCTGTCCCTCTCAGCCCCTTGACTCTTCCTCTCCTCCAAAACCCAGTCATTGCCCCATCACCTCCATCTCTGGAAAAGCCCTTCCTGGTCAATGCCCCACTGAGACAGCTACTCAGAGCCATTGTCCCTCAGTTGTGGGGACTCTGTGTGCTGCCTTTTCCTCTGGCTGTTCTGGATAACAGGGTGAATCTCTGAAGCTAAACAGGATTAGTAGGGTACCACACCCGGAAGGCACTATGAGCCTTCCCAGGAGAGTCCTTGGAAAGTTCCAAAAACCCAGCCTCTGCCCCATACCAAGGTAGCTCGGAGCCTCCTGGGCTGACCCTGAAACCCAGACTTTTAAAAACCTCCAGGAAGTAGCCAAGGCTGAGAAGCACCACTTTAGTGGCAAGCACTGAGTGCTGTCACTGTGTCTCCCCTGCTCCCTCCTGGAGTGACCTTAGCAGCTCTCCAGCAGAGTTGTCACTAGCGGCTGGAAGGAGGGTCTCCACACCACCGCTGGAAGGGCTGAGCCAGCGTCAGCCCCTCACTCGGGCACCCTGAATTGGTCGTCACTGACTGCCTTTAGTTGTCGGGGATGACCAGCCACTATTTACCAGGGCCTGGAGGGCTAGCTCCTGCAGACCTTTCTACTTCCTGAATTCTCTCCAGCCTGGTTGGCCCATTTTTTTTCCTTTATGTGGCCCATGCCCTTCTCCCTTTTACTTTATCCATTGCTGTTGTTCAGGGTCTATGAGCATGTGGGCCACAGCATACGTGGCCATGGATTTTATTTTTTATTTATTTATTTGTTTATTTATTTATTGGCTTCTGGGTGTGGCCATAGCAGCTTTGCTGAACACTGAACTCTAAAATCTATTACCTGTATGGGCTGGGCTGGGCTGAGGCGCCTCCTGCAGGCCACTAACTTGATAGCTTGTAGTGGGTAGCCATTCCAGCTTTGGTCTGGAAGTTCCAACCCCCATTGAGGCTTCCGTAACTATCACGCCTACAAGTCGGGGCCAAGAGAGGGCCCTGAAGACCCGAGATCCGGATGTGCTGCCCTCTCTTGGTTTCCAGACCCTGGACGCTAGAGGTAGACTGAACAGAGTTCTCCAGAGAACACCGCCAGACTGCGCTATGTCTTCCCCAGACCCTGTAGCCTATCCCTTCATTCGTGAGTTACCCCACAAAATAAACCTCCCTTTTAACTACGTGGAGTGGCCTTAATAATTTCACCAATAATAGCTTGTGACCATATGACTACCTACTATGTGCAGACGACCACCCTGAAGTGAGGAACAATTAACCATTCCCCAGAAAGCCCGGCAGGCAGGGAGCATGGAGTCCTGAGCCAGGGGTGGAGTGGCAGAAGGGTTGGGAAGTGGAGTGGCAGAAGGGTTGGGAAGTGTGCTGGAGAAACAGGAAGGGCTAGCCTCTCACCCTGAAGTACTTTACTCAGAGACAGAGTGGCATCAGTTAATGACAGACACCACTGGCCAGGGACCATTTTAGGGCCTTCCTGCTGGTCTAATGTAGTGGAATCAATGGAGACAGAGTAAAGTCCATGGGGACCATCTAGTCTTGGAATACCATTCCTGTCTACAGTTGAAGTCATACCTTCACATGATAGTCATCTGGGTAACACACAATGTCCAGTCTGCATCCACACCAATAAACGAGTCAAAGTAAAATGCCTTCACAGAGCTATTTCTAAAAGCTCCCAGGAGATCATGATGTAGAGAGCCAGCTGCTAGAACACAGGAATGAAGTGTGTGTGTGTGGGGGGGGGGGGGTGCGTTGCAACACAGGTTCTACTGCATTGGAGGGGACAAGCCCCTGCCAGATCCTCAAACTTTTCCCCTCCTGTTTCCTCCTCCTATGTGTCACATGAGGAAAGAGCAGGAGAGTAGTAACACTTTGAGAAATGTTTTCCGGGCCTGTTTGTAGCATGTCAGAGTGCTGAGGGAAGGACTGGAGAAGAGGGAGTCTTGAAACTTGGTCATCTTTTGCTGGACTCCTGGAGTTCTAAAGCAGCCCAGAGCCATGCTCTGCAGAGACATTAAGGGAACCAGACTAAAACTGTTTAATGCATCAAGCAAGGGCCTCTGGGCAGACCAGCTATGGGTGGAGAACTGTCACCCCCTAGTGGCTAGGTGTGGGTATGGCACCTCCTTGCTCTTGGAGACATTCATGCATTCAGTTTAGAACTAGAATTTGCCATATAACTCCTGGTATGACATTCTTCACTAGGTACTAGCAGGTGGCCTTGTTGCCTGTTCCCAGTAGAGCATCTTCAGTGGATACAAGAGGCAGGTTGGGAGAGTTGGGACTATAGCCACACAAGGAACCAGCTTCTCTGGAAAGCACAAAGGCTTAGTCCCTACCTGCACAGCAGGTATAACACAGGATCTAACTCAGACGGCTGGGAAGATTGAAAGTGAAGAAGTTTGTCTCGCCTACACAAAAGGCTATGGGGAAGCTGGCTGTATGGAGGTTCTGGTCTCGGCCTGAAGACAAGTGACACCCCATCCTATTTAGCCAGTAACATGCTCCTCTGCTGTCCCAAGTTACAGGAGGGACTCCCAGAGTGCATCCACCGGGCTTTATGACCTGTGTTTGACAATCAGTTTTCCTGATTTGACATGCCTCTGCTTTCATTTGTTTGTGGTCCTAACTTTGTATTTCAGTTTTATCTCTTTCATGTGTGTGGGTGCTAGCCTGTGTATATTTCTGTGCACGTGTGCCTTGGACCTTTGTAGTCAGAAGGTGGCTTTGGATCCCCTGGAACTGTAGTTAAGATGGTTGTGAGCCACCGTGTGGGTGCTGGGACTAAAACCCAGGTCCTCTGGGAGAGCAGCCAAGTGTTCTTAACTGCTAAGCCATCACCCCAGGCCCTATTTCCTTGTTTTCCATTATGTGCCCCTGCAGTGGTGAGGATGGAGCCCAGTGTAGTGTGAATGCTGGGCAAGCACTACGTCAGAATGACAGTCCCTAGTTGTTTCTCAGAGTAGAAGGAGGGCTACTATAAGACTTCATTTGGGACTTGCCAGGTCTTGCTCTTTACACATATATGCAGATTTGGTTCCAGATTCTTTCCAGTGCTATCATTTTAAGAGAACAGCTTTCTGTCTAGGAGGCAGCGGCTCCAACACACACGGCAGGATTACCTGGGAACCTTAAGTACTGTTCTGAATCAGACAGGAGGTCTGAGGATATTCCCAGAGCCTATACTTGTCTTTCCCCCAGCTGCTTCTGAGGCAGCCTCCCCGCCTGTAGCTCGGAAACATTGTATATGAAAGCTTCTAGCCTGGAAACCAAAGGGTAGTCGTGACAAAGAATGCCAAGTGCTTTTTTAAAGTTTTCTAAATAAACCTCAACTTTATTCAGCTGATGTGTTCTGAAAACAAGGGGCGTAACTATAATTTGCCAATCAAAGCTATTTAAATTCAACAGGGCAAGCTGGCTTTTGAGAAAAGTCTGGAGTGAAACCTGTAAACCTAGACTATTTACTTGGTCCCTTGGTTTAGCTTTCCTTAAAGTGGCCATACCTGGAGTATACATCTGTTTAACACAGGCACCCTACCTGTTTCAAATCACATCACTCAGACTGCTGCACCAAGGTGCGCACACCATCTGCTAGGCTGGAACTTCTGGCCAGCTCTACTAAGAACTCAGCTCCACCCCCACTAGAGGGCATCCCATTCAGGCTCAGGCCCCTTCCCACTGGTGAAGAATGACAACAGTTGCACCCAATCAGGTCGGGGTAATCTCAGAAGGTACTGAATGGGAATGCAAGGGAGGACAGTCACAAGGCAACCAGCTCAATGCCCTCACAGCCCAGATCCTCTGGCTACTATTCCCTACCCCCAGGCAGTAAAGACGCCCACCCCACTACAAGTAGGGAGACGTGGCTGTGGAACATCAAGTTCATCAAAGTCAAGGATCACTACCAAGGCAAGTGCAGAACACCATTATATACTACAAAACACTGTTCCAACAATCACTGAAGGGCAGGGGGCAGGGGGCTTTTGCTGCCCACATTTTGAGTCCAAATGGCTCAGTTTCAGCTTGCACATCTTCCAAAGCATGCTGTCTGGTGGGATCGTCAGGTGCCCAGGGGATAGGGTGGTCAGGTCTGTGCAGTCCAAGCTCCACTTTACGGTCAGCCAGGAGCTCATCATGCCCAATCTGCCTCCCCAAAGTGAGCTCTAGGTCTGAAGATGCCGCAAGCCGCCTCTCCCCTCTAGGGCCATAGTTCTCACTCTGCACTATCAATTCTTCCTAGAAGAGTCACAGATCCCTACTTCCTGGCCATCTAGGGCCCATTTAGCCTAGAGGGGAAGGAGCAACAGACACTGAATCTGACCAGAATCTAAATTAGTACCCAGGAAACTCAGGTTTAAAGTGTGACAGCTGAGAAAGTTCCCCAAAGGGATGCCACAAATGTCCAACACTGCTCCTCACAGGAGAGAGGTGGTATGTGACACACGCTGTGAAGAGGGAGACAGCACAGAGGACACTCAAGCAAAGATAGGGAGGGCATCAAAAGTAGGATTAATACTGACCAGGTTTCCAGTTCTGAGGAATTCTGAGTGTCCGATTGTCCCACCATGAGGCTACTAGATTTAGAATTGTTTGGGTGGGCAGGACCTGTGACTGATGAACAAATAAATTCTCTAGATCTTTCGGGCAACTTCAGAGATTAATCACAATAAGCTTACTTAAGATACATTAATTTTCAAACAAATTCTGCAATACACCAGGTATTAATATAGCCTTAATCATGGCTGGGCAAAGTAAAAATGGCTTGGTCCCTGAAACAGTCTCATAAAGACATACTTACCAGGGACATCTCCAGGGTGGCCTACCAGGGCTGGAGAAAATGGAGGCTTAGCTGATGGATATATTACTAACATATTTCAAGGGAGAGGAGAGACAGTCAACGAATTTGAGATGGCAGAACTAGATGAGTCTGCAACTTACAAATCACCCTTTGCTCATGGCTACTTGCAAAGGCCCACCCACTGAAACCTGGGTGGAGGTGCCAAGCTACCGTCTCTGAACTGCCCATTGCTGTACTAACTGGAAAAACACTGGTGACTCAGGACTCATGTCCAGACTGAATACTCCCCAGGAACACTGCTGGCCTCACCTCAGGAAGGACAAACACCCAGCAACTGGCATGGAAAAGCTTATGTTATCAGCAACAGCTCCAATGTCTCCACTTCCCTGGAGTAGCTGCTTCCAGGGAAGGGTGCTGGTGTGAGCAGTTAGTCACCTACATGTCATGTTTTCTTAGGGTTGGGACTGGGTAGTGGCTGGAAGGATGTGAGAACTGATCTACCCCAGAAGGCACAAGGAAAGTCTTCTTTCCTCATCTTCTCACGTGTGCTCCAGCCAACCCATCAGGAGCACAAAGACTGGGCAATGACAAGGAGTGAGCAGTGTGGACAGTCCTGTGTACAAGCCTCACCATGCAGGCTTTCCAGGGTGAGCATCAGCTGTGTGGATAAACCACAAAACCCACCCCTCCCTCCCCCAGTGAGAACCAGATAACAGGGTCTTGACCCACTCACTTCCTAAGCACCACACATCTTGGTGACCCTAGTTCCCACTCCCCAGATGTCACAGAAAACAAAGCAGGTTTGATACTAAGCCACAATTAGTCCTGGGGGGAGGGGTGTCTTCACAGTTAAGGCATACATTTCAAAAGGTGGCCTCCCAGCCCACTTCTTGCTTGCACACAGTGGGAAGACTCTCCGTGCTGGGTGCAGCTGGCTCATGTCAGGTACTGGACTACAAGGAACATAACTGCACAGGTGAGCAGCATCCCACCAATCATGAAGTACTTGTCCTGGAAGGCCCGCTTCTCAATTAGCCTCATCACTGTGTTGGACAGGCCGAGCATGTTGGCAATGTCAAGGATCTTTTTCTGAGTCCCCTGGGGAGGTGAGAAGAGAAAGAAAAACAAAGATCAACCTCACTGCCAAGAGTGGTTGGTTAAAGAGCACCACAAGCCAGGGTTTTACTAATAGACACTGTCTTCTTGGTCATGCCAGAGGCGAGAGACATAGATTCACTTCGCCACCATGTATTTGGTCAAAGAAAAAGAAGCCTTTTCCAGAAAAGGTGCTGGAACTGGCTACATATCATGTATGTGCATCAGATGTGTTGATATGTACATTTCATGTATGTTTAAAAAAAGTGAGCCTTAGCCGGGCGGTGGTGGCGCACGCCTTTAATCCCAGCACTCGGGAGGCAGAGGCAGGCGGATCTCTGTGAGTTCGAGGCCAGCCTGGGCTACCAAGTGAGTCCCAGGAAAGGCGCAAAGCTACACAGAGAAACCCTGTCTCGAAAAACAAAAACAAAACAAAAAAAAAAAAAAAAAAAAAAAAAAGTGAGCCTTGGTTCACATTACATACAAAAACTGGGGCTGGGAAATGGCACCAGCACAGGACCTGAGTTTGGAACTCCAGAGTCCATGTAAAAAAACAGATGTGGTTAGCCTACAGCTCCCAGTGCTGTGAGGGCTGAGACAGGAGGATTGCTGGGGTTTGCTGGCCACCACTCTAGCTCCAGATTCAGTGAGAGGCACCGTCAGAGTCCTGGAGGACACCTGCACATTCGAGCAACACACTCATTCAAGATGGATCTCCAAATAAACACAAAGCTGAGACTACAAGAAAGCCTCTTTAAAAAGACAAAAGAAGTGGTGCAGGTCTTTAATCCTGGCAGGGCAGAGCCAGGCAGATCTCTGTGAGTTCGAGGCCAGCCTGGGCTACAGAGTAAGTTCAAGGAAAGGCGCAAAGCTACACAGAGAAACCCTGTCTCGAAAAAAAACAAACAACAAAACAAAACAAAACAAAGAAACAAAAGAAAAAAAACCAGAAGATTAGAAGAAGATCTGAAAACCAAGAAGCAATCCTGGTTATGCATCAACCAGAGGATAGATAAACACATTACCGTATAGACGCACACATGAAAGGACCTTGAAAACAGAGGAAGAGGCCACACACCACAGCATGAACAGAGCTATATGAAGTTCAGCAGCTAGTACACCAATGGACACTGGACTCTACCCAGCCTTTCCAAGTTTTGATTTTTTGTTTGTTTGTTTGTTTGGTTTGGTTTGGTTTTTCGAGACAGGGTTTCTCTGTGTAGCTCTGGCTGTCCTAGAACTCACTCTGGCCTTGAACTCAGAGATCCACCTGCAAACCTCTACATGTGTCACCACTTCTCGGCTTTTTATACTACTTTTTCATACCTAAGTCAATTCATGACAATTGTATTGCATATGTATACAACCAGACACATCCCTCTACTAATCATAGGTAAACTATATACAAGTGTCTTTTCTGAAGCTCATTAAATTTTTAGAGGCAAAGTAGCTCAGATGGGAACAACTAAGCTCAGAAAACTAGAGAGAAAAAAAAAAGCAAAAATATGTAAGAGTGGTAAAGATTAGTTACAGCAATCTGCTGAATCTATCTTTTAATATTATTTTTGCTTGTTTTCAAGATAGGGTCTCCCTAAGTAACCCAGGCTGGTCTAGAACTCGTCGTCCTCCTTCTTCACCCTCTCCCATGCTAGAATTCTAGGCATGTGCTACTACATCCAGCCTTTCCTATCCTTCAGATATACAAGTGTGCACACAGCATGTGCATACAAGTTAAAACTTGGAGAGCTACTGCGGACAGAGCCACTATGAGTGGAAGATCCTGTGGCAGAGTGTGAGGCGAACAGAAGGCAGACTCAAAGCAGACCAGATTATTCAAGGCTTGCTAGGATCAGAGGCTGTCTACTGGTCATTCATATCTAATGGTGTCCTGTTTTGTTCCTCATTTGCTTCTCCCATTATTTTGTAATTAAGGCAAAGGGGTCCAACTAGTCTGAGTATTCTGAACCACACCTTAACGTGTCTTACTCAAATATTTTTACTCTTCTGAAAATACAACTAATTTCTACATGCAACTTTTAAAAACATTTATTTACACATTTGTGTGTATGCCTGCATTTATGTGTGTGCATGCATTTATGTGTGTGTACCACGTGCATGCAGGAACCTGCAGAGGTCAGAAGAGGCACTGGCTGCCCTGGAAATGGAGTTACAAATGGTTAGCCACAGTGTGGGTAGTGAGGATCAAACATGGGTCCCCAGAAGAGCAGCTCTCTTCTGCTGAGAGATCTTCTGCTCTTACAAACCATGATTTTTAAGATGAACCTTAAAGCAGCTGAAAAGACAGGCTGGGCCTGGGGCCAAGTATTGCTATTGCTCTTGGGCACAGACTAGTGGATGAGATGCTGGACAGTGGTGGGCAGGAGCAGCTAGAAGGTCTTTTCTAGGAAGGCTTACATACAAGTCTAAGACACTGTTACACACCAGCTCCAAGTGGAAGTTACCACAATAGGGATCTACAACACTGAGCAGTTTCTGTGGCTCACAGCTCTCAAGTAGCTCCATTTTAACTCTGCAGTTTTTAATTCTCAGGCTGCTCTCATTTACACACAGTATATAATCAAATGTGGCAAAGTCTTCTTTGGTAACACTCTTGCCTTATCAGTTGTGCTGGTGCCAGGACTTCTTAGGCAGCTGACAGCCCTTGGGTCCAGGGCCCAGCCTCTGACCCAGCTGGAAGCAGCACTGCTGTCAATGGCCCAGTTACCTGAAATGTTCCATCACCAGTGTTCTGAAAACTTCTGCAATGGATGACAGACAAACATTTCCCAGACACATGAGCAGCACCGACTGGGTTTGTGCAACAGCCATCTTCCTGTGGACACTTCTAGAATAGTTTATGTTCTTAAAAGCTATGTGAAAAACTTCCTCAGCTCCATGGCTCCAGCAATCCTTGATAATGACCCGTTCATTCTGTAGAGTAGAAATCTTTAGGGCTTCTACTGAGTAAGTGAGTTATAGCTGGTGTTTACAAGGGAGTTTGAAGTGGGAAAGGCAGCAAAGAAATATAGCAAAGGCTGGGCACGGTGGTACATGCATTTATTCCTAGCAGCTGGGAGGCAGAAGCAGGCAGATCTCTGCGAGTTCCAAGGTTAGTCAGGGATACACAGAGAGTCCCTGTCGCAAAAAAAAAAAAAAAAAAAAGGTGGGTGAGAAAGAAGAGGAAGAGATTCCTTAAGGACATAAACCCCCTCTTCTATAAATGTAAATGCTGCCACAATCAATTGCTTAAACCACATGGCCTGGTCTTTCTCATTATTTTCTAATGTTTAAATGTATATTCAGTTTCTTATGAAGTAACAGAACTAAGTTAAGTACAGGGTCAGGTCAAGACACATGGTGCCCATTGTGCTCATATGAATGCTCTAACCTCTAGTTCCACATTTATTTTCTAAAAGGAACACCCATTAATAAGCAACTGAGAGAAGAGGGCAGGTGATGAAGACACAAGGAAACATGGACAGGAATTCAGAGCCCATGATCGGCCTAGACAAGGATCAACAAGCCAATAAGCCTCATCAAGAAGGATCTTGGGTCAGGAACAGTGGCACACGCCTTTAATCTCGGCACCCAAGACGCAGAGGCAGGCGGATCTCTGTGAGTTTGGGGCCAGCCTGGGCTACAGAGCTAGTTCCAGGCCACCCAGTGCTATGTAATGAGATACTGTCTCAAAAAACCAAACAAAGGAATCTTGGGCTGGGGATGTGGCCCACTGGTAGAGTGATGGGTTAGCATGTGTAAGGCCTTACATTTGATTCTCTATATTGCAAATAAAAATAAAATGGAGGTCTCAAGTCAAATCAGTCAGCTGTCAGAGGAGACTAGAAAATGTTTTCACGACAGTGAGAAAATGGGACCTATGTTAAAGATCCTGACTTAGGGTGAAAGTGCAGACTACTTTGTGGCCATACCTTCTAAAACCACCTGAAAGTGACAATGAATTCAAAAAGTCCCTATTTCCAACCACAAAATCAAAGCAATTATCCCAGTTCTTTCATGCCCCCATTTCTCTCCAACGGTTTTGGAAGAAAATTCCCTGGCCCAGGTAGGAAGAGATCAAGAGGCAAGACAAACAGAAGGGGAGAGATAGAGAAAAGTGAGTCAGAAATCACGAGGCTCAAGACCTACCACTTGGACAGGCTTCCTGGCAAGCCACCTCTGCTAACAGTGCACATGAACTCCTCAGCGAGACTTCAGGAGGAAGCTAGCACTCCATCGAGAACCTCAACCCCATGACGTCTGCATTAGTGCCACATGGATGTGTTTTAAAAGTCTTAACTTCCCCTGAGCTGCAGAAAAGAGGACAGTTCTCTACAAAGAAGGCAGGGTAGCCAACCAGTATCTGTATAGACTTCTTCAGTGGCTGTTCTGAAAGGGGAGCACTCCCCTGGGCCATTGGAAACACTGTAACTGTCAGCAGGAGGTGAGCATCAGCAGGCCTGTCTATTCCTCTCCCTGGTAAAGATGGTGGGAGCTGCTCAGAAACACACTGGATGCCTGAAGAGCAGACAGCTCAGTGTGTGTCAATAAAAACTAAGATAATGGTCACACTACCAAGTGATTTTCTCACAGCCCAATGGTTGGCAATGCTTTATCCTGGGATCACACCCTGATAACAGACAGAGCCCATACCCCCAAGCCATCAGGGCCAATACAGGAAAAGGCTGAGGCTTAAACACCATGACTGACATCAATCTGTATGTTTCTCTAAGCCACTCCCAGGGGTCAGGGTCTCAACAGTGCCAACAGGGCAGGCTTCTTGGACTGTGGCTATGAGAGGAAGAGACCCATGTGGACCACCATGTGCTCTAGAAGCCACCTACTGCAGGATTAGACGGCCTGAAGACATGACCCCTGGGATCAGTACAAAACAAAGCCTTCATCATAATGCACTCCACAGCTGGAATTCCAAAGGGAAACCACCTTAGAAGACTGCCATGCTTCATTCTTATGAGAGGAAATCTAAAGAAGCATTTCTCAGCCTGTCACTGGTCCCTTTGCAGCAACCTCAATCTCATGCAGTCAGTGAAGGGACAAAGCCCTAGCTGTCAAGAGACGCCACTGGGTTGCGTCGTAGCCCTGGCAAACCTGCAAGCTCAAGGGCTTGGGCTTACTGTCACAGCATGAGCCGGGGACACAGAAGCAAATACAAATATAGATGCTGAACTACAGGACACGGCCAGACTAAGAGGCCTTCTCTCTATTCTCCAGCAGGGACCCCACCTTCAAGGTCAGTCTCTGGGCCCTCAGTCCCTCCAGAATACTGTGCCCGCCTCCAATGAGGTCATCCATGCCGTGGTGAATGTTCTGGAGGGAGGAGTTAAATTGCAGTGATTCATCCATGGGTATGGTGGTGTCAGAGTCCTGTGGAAGAAATGCAGGCACTTGATTAACTTCCCTCACTGGTCGGCTCCTGGGATCTGGCCACATCTTACTACTCTGCCTTTTGGCCAAGGTCAAGCCAGTAGAACCAGGAGGAACAATGCAAGAATCATAGTCAAACAAGAAAAAGCAAAGCAAAGGTGTGTGGATAGGGTGGGGGGTGAGTGGGTGGGTCTGCTTACACAACAGCAGAGGAGGGGTCAGGCCTAACACTCTCCAAATGAGTTCTGCCACAGTGTTGCTTTCTGCATCTGCCACATTCCCCACTGAGGAAAAGCCAGCTATTCCTTCAAGACCTCAATTCATTTCTCCTGAAGGTTTTCTCTGGCTCCTCCCAAAGTTAGCTGTTCAAATGTTCCTTTCCACCACTTCTTGCTCATGCTTGCTTTTGTTCTTTAGCTATTTTGTCTATAGCTTATCCCTTTGACTAGACTGAGACACCAGATCAAAGGAGCAGTGTTTTCTACTGAAGGCTTAAGTGTGTTCAGGATGGGAACACACTTCTGAGGAGGCAGGAAAAGACTATAAAAGAAAGAAAGGTGGGGAAGAAGGCTGCAGACTACAGGCTGAGTACAGGCTATCCCAAAGGCTTGGGACCTAAGTGTCTCAGATGTCAGGCCTCTGCAGACTTTGGAATGGGTTACCTACTGAGCAGCTCCTTTGGATGCTGGACTTTCAGACTGAACATGCCCTATCAGTACTGCCCAAGTCCTTTTACTTCACAGGTCCATTTCCCTAAAACTCATTCAGCATGCTGGCTTCCTGTTCTCCCCACTTTGCAGATGAAGAAAGTGAAGCCCAGAGAGATGGAATAACTCATCCAGATAGGCAGGATCCCAGGGTGGAGTGCACAGCCAACTCTCAATTGTAACCACAACTGTAGACAGAAACACTAAGAGCGATCCTGCTGGCTCTACTCTCACAGACTTGGCTGGGGAGAGGACCAGGTGCT
This sequence comes from Peromyscus eremicus, assembly GCF_949786415.1. Taxonomy (NCBI): domain Eukaryota; kingdom Metazoa; phylum Chordata; class Mammalia; order Rodentia; family Cricetidae; genus Peromyscus; species Peromyscus eremicus. The sequence continues at coordinate 85,904,546 of NC_081423.1, forward strand.
CTCCTTCCTGCTGTCTGACAGACACAGCTTCCTGCCAGGCAAGGCCCCTTCTAAAACAGCAGCTTCAATTCCCACTGGTAGGAAGATAGACCATCATTTGTTCTCCTGCTGAAGTTCAGAACCACCTTCAGGTGGACATGCTGAATTCCCCTGCTAACATGAGAACTCAAAGGGAGGAGCCATGTTTAGTAATTTTCTCAAATGTTTTACTTGGTACCATGGTACTGATTCCAGTGATTAAGAGAATCAATGACTCCCCTTACCTGACTAGTACTTATTGACTTTACACACAAATCTGCCTTACGTTCATCTCATCTGAAAAGGGATGGTTGCTAGGTATTCTCTTTTAGAATAGGTAAAATGACAAAAAGAAGTTTCATTTGGTGAGTCAATGTTTCTGAGTAGCCTAGTGAATGCAGTGCCTCATCAGGCTTGCAACCAACAAAATAATGCTGAGAGGTCATCTCTGGCCTAAAAACTCCTGAATGTGACCTGTCTTTCAGTATGCTATCTTATTTAGTATCTTAGAGCATGCTGTATTTGTGAACTGTTAATCACCACAATCTGCCTGCCCACTTGCTCTGGAAAAACTCAGAAGCCATGTCCTGAGGCACTCAGAGAAATGCACTGTGGCAGGGGGATGGAGGGATGGGTTTAGCCTCCTGCCGGTGAGAACCAAGGCTTCTGTGGTAGGAGGGGCCTTGTCTGGTAGGAGGCTAGACAGCAGGAAGGAGCCCCCTGGTCCTCTCCCCAGCCCGGTCTGTGTGAGATGAGACCCACCAAAACCACTCTTGGTGTTTCTGTCTACAGTGTGGTTACACAGAGCAAAGGCAGGAATTCTAGGGCAGGGTTAGAAACAACGAACTATGAAGGCCAAACCCACCTCACCTGGTTAGAACGCAGGGCCCTGAAAAGGGCTAGCACACTGCACATGCAGAGAACAGTCCTACTGAAGCTAGAGGGCAGGGGTGGGGCTTCTAAGAAATCCAACATGCAAACCTACAGGCTCCTCAAAGACTGAAGCCAAGCATCCAACACTAAACATCTGGTAATGAAGTCCTCCAAAGTGCCATTCGGACCAGGGTTAAAAACATTTTAATGCAGGCTGGAGAGATGGCTCAGCGGTTAAGAGCACTGGCTGTTCTTCCAGAGGACCTGGGTTCAATTCCCAGCACCCACATGGCAGCTCACAACTGTCTGTAACTCCAGATCTGGTGTCCTCACACAGACATACATGCAGGCAAAACACCAGTGCACATAAAATAAAAATAAATTAAAGAAAAATTTAAAAAATTTTTTTAATGCATCTGAGGCTGGAAACACACACACACACACACACACACACACACACACACACACACACACACACACACTGCACCATGGCAGCTTCCAAATGCTATCATCTGCGTCTCTATAGATGGGCTAAGTTCTAATCGTCTGTCTCCATCTAATCACAAAAACACCTCAACAGTGTGAGCTTCCACCTCTGCAGCGGACCAGCCTCTCCCCATTCCTTCAATTTAACTGCTTCCTCTTCAAGTTTTTGTGTTGGAGAGAAATTCCCCATCTGGGCATGTGTTAGTGGCAATGCACAAGTCCCCTGTCATTTCCACTTGGTCTCCTCCTCCTGAGTCGACTTCAAGCGCCCCACTAAGAGGTGATGCCTGGTAACCTGCACTCAGTCCTGACACCTGTCCGGTGCCCGTCAATCTCCAGTGTCTGGCTTACGTTAGTGGTGAAGGTGCGAGACAGAAGCTCCTCTCGCTGCCTCTCCTGCTGCTCCCTGGCGTAGCGCCGGTGCTGGAAGTTCCTGAGGGCAGTCTGCAGGTGCTGGACATCATACTTCAGTTGGTCGACACGGCTGGAATTAAGGAGACAGAGATCACATCCCAGGAACTGAGCATGGCACACTGAGGCAGCCTGGCTTTATACTCAGGGGAGAAGACCTTGCTTGGCTTCTCCCCACAGTGCCCACACCAGTGCCTAAACTGATGAACAAGATGCTGAGTGGAGCAGCAGCTTGTGGTTAAGGTGGCTGGAATCACACACAATTCCAGCAGCTTTACTTCAATGTCTGCAGGACTCCAACTCTTCAGTGAACAGGTGACAGGAAGCAGGCTTGATGACCCCTTCCTGACCTTCCGAGGGTCATTCCACACTCCTGGAAAAAGCCCAAGGGCAGCTTTGAGGTAGGGCAGCAATGAAGTTTCATGGAACTTTTAGGAGCAGGGGTTGGAGTGGTGGTGAGGGTAGTTTCCTTTGAATTTCATGGTGGAGTATCAAACATCAGATCAGTACTTCATTATAAACAGACTGATTGAGGCGATTGGGACAAGGGCATTTCAGCCCAACAGAGGCCAGTGGGAACAAAACAGCAGAGCCAACTCCCCAGCAGCACTAAGCTTTCAGTGGCCAGGGGTCTGTTGAAAAAATGCCTATTTTCAAAATGACCTCAAACAAGAGATCAGAATTACCCCCAAAAGAAACATGGGACCATGATCACAGGCTTCTGAGCCAAAAACCTCATACTTTTAATTTGGAGGCTTAGCTAGAACTATGTATTTTAGGGAGGCTTTATCTTTGCATAGTTTTTATTTCTTTACTATGTACCCAGATTTTCAGAATATTCTATAGCTTCTAATGGGAGAAAGGGCTGCCTCAATGGGCCTGAAGTATCTGAGCCGTGTCAGGGGTCAACACTCACAGTTTGGCATTCTGTCTTTTATTAGGGGGTTCCTTGCTTGACAAAATCTCCAGACGCTCTAGATGGCCGAATATCTGGTCTATGCTTGCTTGTATTTCGTTTTCTACTACTGCACAAAAGAGAGAGAAAGAGAGAAATAATTTCTGCAAAAAAGATAATGAACTTAAATTAAGAGTGATAATCAGCCGGGCGGTGGTGGCGCACGCCTTTAATCCCAGCACTTGGAAGGCAGAGGCAGGTGAATCTTTGTGAGTTCGAGGCCAGCCTGGTCTACAGAGCGAGATCCAGGAAAGGCGCAAAGCTACACAGAGAAATCTTGTCTCGAAAAACCAAAAAAGAAAAAAAAAAAAAGAGTGATAAATCATGCTCGGCAGTGGTGGCACACACCTTTATTCCCAGCAGCACTCACGAGGCAGGGGCAGGTAGATCACTGAGTTAGAAGCCAGCCTGGTCTAACTTCCAGGCACATTCCAGGACAGCCAGGGCTACACAGAGAAACTCTGTCTCAAACCACGCCCCCACAAAGTGATAAACATTTTTCTATAACACCAACTAAAACATATGTATTTCAAAAGGAGCACAAGACACACAAAGATGAATCAATTCAAGGTCTACTGTGCTTCAAAGCATGTGTGCCCTTATATGCATACAGACAAGCATAGCTGTTAGCTGCCCTGTTTTTAAAGTAGAAGGCATGTCTGAAGACAAACTCCCCACCTTTAGAAAATAAACATTTAAAGGTTGCCCAGATACTGTTAAGCTAAATCTTGATATAGTTCCATTTGAGATTGGTCTCAGATATGGATAACAAACCCCGAGTTAAAAGGTTGCCAACTGAACTCCTCATAGATGAGGCTAAAAGAAAAATAAGAAGCATAAAGGAAAGGGAAGATTAGTATGGAAACACCCAGAGGTGTTCTCAAAGCACGGGTAGGACACGATGTGTTGGAGGCCTCGGAATAGACCACATATCAATAGGAAAGACCCAGGAAAGAGCCCGCAGAGGTACAGAGTGATAGTCACTTTCCTTATCCCCTTTGATAAGGCTGTCAAAATGACCTCTTTCCATTTCTAATCAGGAAACAGTGAGATTGTTGGGAAGGCAAACAAAGGCCAGTGGGCAGAAACAAAACTGCACAGAGCAAGCATCCAGGCGGCTGCCTTCCCCACCAAGAAATGACAGCCCTGCACCAGCCCTTCCCAGGCCTCCGCACCTGCGGCAAACACAGCCAGTCTAGACTGGAGCACTGTGGAGTACAGAGCTAAGGGAAGAGCCACACTGGGGAGCCATGGAGAAAGAAGAAACAAAAACAGGCCTGTGAGAGCTGGGCAGCGAGGTGACAAGAGCTTCTGTGGAGGTCTACAAGGCTGGTCAGAAAGGGGCCTTAGCTTGGAACAGAAACGAAACTCCAAACCACAACCCACATGCTTCTCAAAAGAAACTGTGGTGTGGGAACTGAACTAATTAATATTGCTAGTTGTTTGAATAATCCTACTAAGAAGCCAGAGTTCTCAGCTCAGGAGAGATGGCCAGTTCCAGGTCAACATGTCTGAATTTTCAGACTAGGTAATTAGATTAAGACAGATGGAGAGAGAACTTCCATTCCCATAGGGCCATGTCAGGTTGAGTGGAAGGGTAATGGGGGATAAAAACTGGTGGGACTCCAGAGGGCACAATCAGGGAACTCTGCGACTTGGCCATAAGGATTTTCTGTTCATCCTAACAACTCATTCCATGCTGAGTCATTAAGCCCCCAAGGCAGAATGCAGTCAGGAAACCCAGCCCATTAGCCCCGTGTCATCAGAGAAAGGACTCTGGTCTCCCTGGTTAATTACTCACAGTGCACAGACTGCCTGTCTGCCGTCTCCAGGCGTCCCATGTGAGACTGGATCTCGTGGACCTGCCTATCAAAGGAAGAGGGAGGAAATGAGTGAGACAGGAATAATCGCTAACACTTCAGTCAGGAAAGACAACTTGTTCTAATGCCATCTTACAACTGATTTAAACTGACAGTGCTGATGAACTGTAAAATTTATATGTGGCACTTTAGGCCACCCATTTTGGCATCGTTTCTAATATCCTCATGCTAATAATAATACTGCTAGCATTTAGTGAGTGCTTACTGTATCTGAGACACTGCTAAGTCAATAACCCTGAAAGGAAAAGCACTATCACAATTCTCATTTTATAAATAAAAACTGAAACCCAGAAAGGTCATGTAAGTTGCTCAAGGTCACAGAGCAGGCAATAAACCTCAACCAGAATCCAGCCAATCCCACTCTCTGTTCTGTGACCCGATGTGCTGAGCACTGGTCTGTCTACCAAGGGTCAAAGGGCAAGGGAGATACAATCCTTGCCCCTGAGAAACAATGTAATTAGGAACTGGCAGGACAGATGGACATGAAAAGTCCCTGAGGTTTACAAGAAGCAACACACAAGCAGAAACAAACAGAAAGCTGAGAGAGGAGTTGTGTAGAGTGGGGCAAAGGAGATAGGAAGGCTGGGGCTAAGAAAGTGGAACAAAGGCATTTTGTGGGTGGAAGGAGGTGTGTTTGCTTGTTTTTGTGACAAGATCTCATTTATGCAGCTGAGGCTCACCTTGAACTTGTGATCCTCCTGCCTCAGCCTCCACAGTTCTGGGATTACAGTTGTGAATGCCACCATAGAAAATGCTATGCAAAAGGCATGCAGGGCATTTCATGTGGAGTGCTTGAAGGACACTTGGAGAAAGAGCGAGCAGAGGGGAGTAGGCTGTGGAAGGCCCACTTAAGAGCAGCTCCGAAAGATAGCTATCTCCTGTTTGGTAAACATCTTTCCCTGACAACAGGAGGGACTGCCATCTCCTCTGGAAATGCAACAGGTCCCAGACATTAGGCCCAGAGCACTCTTTGGAGACTTTCCAGGCCAGTCACCTTCGAACCCTTCCTAGTGGTTCCCCATCACTCGTCAGCTCTTGGACCGCGGCTTAAGTTAGCCCCAGTGCCTCCTGTGCTTACACAGACTCTTTGCACAGAGCCTGCATGAAGGAGGCCTCATCTCCAGTCCTTAAGGGAAAGCACAATTGTTCTCCACTGTGCACACTGTATACTATGACCTCCAATTTTACCAGGGCCAGCCAGGGACCCCGATCTTGCTTCAGTGTGTCTCTAGTCTTTTCCAGGGCTTTCTTGTAACTTCTAGTGTGACCCATGGCATCAGAACCCAATCCTGCTGTCTAAGACTTCCTGAATGCTCCAAGGCAAGCCTTGTGACCCCAAGAAGCAACCTGTCAGCTGCTTGTTGCTGCTTCAGGAAGGGAAATACAGGGTGCTTTGGAACAGGTGGGGCAGGGCAGAGGCAGTGGAGATACAGAGGCTGATGCAGGGATGCAGATGGAGGTAACTGATGCATGGAACACGTGGGTGAGGACAATAGCAGGGGCTGATGGGTTGATGGGCAGGAAAATTAGAATTCCTGTTAGCAGTAGTAGGACACAGGCAATGAGGTAAATTTGTAATGGTGACTTAAAGCAAATCAGAAAGTTGGTGTCATTATCCACAGGAATAACAACAACAAAAAAAAAAAAAAAAGAAAGAAAGAAAGAAAAGAAAAAAAAGAAAAAAAAGAAAAAGAAAAAAAAACAGAGGCAGCAGAAATAACAGCAAAAAACTTAACCAACGCAATTCTGAAGAAGTATATGGAAGTTGACTCAATATATCAATAAATAAGCAAATACATCTGTAGCAGATAATAAAAGGATTGATGTCCAAAATATGTAAAGAACCCCTGCAAATCAATAGGAAAAGTCCAACAGAGCAATTTTTTAAATGGCCAAAGAGATGGACAGTGGTGGTGCACACCTTTGATCCCAGCACTCAGGAGGCAGAAGCAGGCAGATCTCTGAGTTCAAGGCCACCCTGGTCTACAGAGCAAGTTCCAGAACAGCCAGGGCTACACAGAGAGTCCATTGAGTCCCCCTCCCCCTCAAAAAAAAAAAAAAAGACCAAAGGGCAAATGACAGAAAAGGACACAAAGAGAGTAAACAGATACATAAAAGTTGATCAACTTCGATAATAGCTCAGAAAAACACATGTTAAAACCAATGAGATCATATGCCTCCCATCAGGAACTTGAGAACATGGACACAGGAGGAAAACCATACATGCCAGTCTCATACCTGCCTGGCAGGACTCTAAACTGGTGAAATCCTTCAATGGCTTTCTGAGAATACCTGGTAGCATCACACACACTGCATGACCCAGCACCACACTTTTAGCAGTAAGGCTTACAGAGATTCTGGCTTATATCAAGGACTTGTAATAGATGTTCATCAAAGAATTTTTGTACAGATTTATAACCCACAGCCATATCTATAATAAAAACTTTTAAGTTTGTGGCAAACCAATTATGTGGTAAAAATTGATGAGTCTTCATTTATTCCATATTCCATACAGTGTGACATTTTATTGCTCCTTTCATGTGTCATGTGCTCCCCTTATGTTGGAAATGTTGAATGACAAAAGATACATGAAAAACCCCTCCTCTCCCCCTCCAAGACAGGTCACTTTATTATGTAGCTCTGACTATCCTACAACTCTGTACACCAAGCTGGCCTCAAATTCAGGGATCCCCACCTTTCTGTCTCCCTAGTGCTGGGACTAAAGTTGTGCACCACCATGCTCAGTTCATGAAACATAATTCTTTCTGAAAATCTAAAAAAAAAAAAAATGTTCTAAGTTTAAGGGTTTCAAATAGAGGACTGTAGATCTATTCAGTGAGACATATGCAAATAATACTGTTAATAATACAATAACCACTGAAGTGTTCATCAAGAAAGAACTCAGATTAAGTTCAGCAGATTTATAAAAGCTAGCAGGGTTGCCAAAACAGCTCAGTGGGTGAAAGGGCATGCAGCCAAGCCTGATGACCTGAGTTTGATCCCCAAAACCCATATGGTGGAAGAAAATAACCAATTCCTGCAAGCTGTCCTCTGACCTCCACTCTTTGGTTCGTTTGCACCTACACACACACTAAATAAATTCAAATGATAATAAATAAGAGCTTGATCTAGTCATATCAGTATGGACAGTAAGTCTTTAAGATGATTGTAAAAGGAAAAAGGAGCTGGGCGGCGGTGGCACACGCCTTTAATCCCAGCACTGGGAGGCAGAGCCAGGCGGATCTCTGTGAGTTCGAGGCCAGCCTGGGCTACAGAGAGAGATCTAGGACAGGGACCAAAAACTACACAGAGAAACCCTGCCTCAAAAAACAACAACAACAAAAAAGGAAACCTAGTATATTAAGTATCTGTTTTTGGTAAATTAAAAGCCACATAAAACAAGTAGCATATACTGTTTGTGAACATAAGAAAAAGAATAAAATCACTGATGTGAGGGTGACAAACTCTGAGGGTGAGAACAGATGTAGGCGCTTTTGATTCAGCTTGTTTATAAATCAATTATCTGAAGCACATATATTAATTTGAATCCTAACACTGGGTGATGGTACTCTTTATTTTTATGTGTTTGCAACATTTCATAAATAAAATAACTAAGAAAAATAAGGTTTTTTCCAGATGTCAATGATTTAATGAAACTCATTACTTATTCATTCATTCACACATTCAACAAACAATAGGCTATACAATTATAATGGTCCATGGGAAATCAAGAAATGAAACCATGGACCATCTACAGTGGGAAAAAACACAATGAGGGCTGTAACTGTAAAACTTGGCTGATTTAAAGATGTGTTGGTTTTTTCTATGGTATCTATGATAAATGGAGCCTGAAGACAGTACAGAGTGAGATTGGTCATTAAACAAGGATGCCAAAGAATGCTCTTCAATAACTGGAATGGATGTAAGAAGTAGAAAAGAGTTTGTCTCCTACTTCTGCTTAAGGGAGTCCCCAAAACAAAAGGTACATGTTCCAAGACACCACATTTCAGCTTTACACAGAAAACAAATTACAAAACTATGAGTTGTCTTCTTGAAAAAAAAAAAAAGGAAAAGTGCCTCTACCTGTACAACACTAGGTCCCTGGACTGTCTAGGGTCTTACAAGGGTCTTCAACACCAAAGATAGAATTGGAATGGAAGCTCTGGTCAGTCCCTTTCAAGTCTTGAGATTCTCAAGAACAGGCGAGACAATAATAATACCCCCAAAACACTCTTTGGCCTGCTTTGTTATACTAAGCTAAAAAGGATAATTTTAAGAAATTTCAGAGAAACATTACTGACTTTCCCCATCTAATTTCTATTTATAAGTTCTGTTTGGCTCTAAATGAATTAGAAAAGATATAACCAATAAAGTCAGTCCAGTCACTAGATTCCATGCTAGGAAATTAATGCAGACAACAAGGCAGGTGTGACCGGCATGGTGGGAGCTACTACTACAGCACCTGGAGAATCCGTTTCCATTCAACTGGCACCAGACAACACCTGCACAGCCAAGTGACATGTGATACCTAAACAGGATCTGTGGTGTAGACACAGAGAAAAAGAAGTTTCGGGCTTTTCTAGCATGGGGTCCACCATGAACTTGGGTGATAATATAGCTAAGCAAAGAGTTAGTACACATTAAGCAAGAGATATTGCTGTTGTTTACTTTTTTTAAAAAAAAGCTTTACACATGCTGTAGCAAGAATTTTAAATAAAACTGCTCTTTAAAGAAGTCCATGAATCGGGGCTGGAGAAATGGCTTAGAGTTAAGAGCATTGTCTGCTCTTCCAGAGGACCCAGGTTCAGTACGGAGGACCCATAGGGCAGCTCACAACTATCCATAACTTCAGTTACAGGGAATCTGACACCCTCACACAGACATACATACAGGCAAAATACCAATGCACATAAAATAAAAATAAATCATTTAAAAAAAGAAGTCAATGAATCTTTTGGGCCCGGTGGTGGCAGCATCTGTAATCCCAGCAGGATCCTGAATTAGAGAATAGCCTGGATAACATAAGAGTGGGGAAAAAAGGTCATAAAACTACCCACCCACCTCCACCATACACAGTCACTTTGTGTGCTGACTGCCTCTGACCATCATGACCACCACAGGGCTTGGGAGTTAAAGGACCTCAGCTGCAAATCTAGTTCACCGACACAAGCTGACAGTCACTCCACAAGTCATTTAACTCAATGGTGCCTCTGTCTCAACTACACAACTGAGCTGCTAATGGTAACAATCATTTGAAAGATTACAGAATCCAATGCAGTATGAAAATGCTGTGTAACCAAAACAGCACCAAGTTAAACTGCTGTTATTTTTAAAGTAATGAGTGTGGTGGTGCACATCTTTAATCCCAACACTCAAGAAACAGATCTTTGTGATTCCAAGCCAGTCTGATTTTCATAGTGAGTTCTAGGTCAGCTAGGGATACACAGTGAGACTTTATCTCAAACACACAAATAAATAAATGAAGTAGTGGATTAACCGGGGTGTGGTGGTGCTTACCTGTCATCTTAGCACTTGGGACAAAGAGGCAGGTGGACTATAAGTTCGAAGCCAGCCTGAGCCACACAGCAAGTTATAGGCAAATCTCAACTACACAGGGAAATCCTGTCTTGAACACACACACACACACACACACACACACACACACACACACACACACACGCACACACACATATGCACGCACGCAGTGGCAGTGGCAACCACCTGGTGATTTTCACGTCTTCCACTCAACGTCTGTAGCTAGTCTTTACCTCATAAGGCTAATTGACAAACTGGTCTTGAGATAATAGTTCTTAAAACTAACTACTCATTAAAACCACCTGGAAAGCCTGTTCACTAAATAGCTGTTTGTACCTAAGACCTACTTAACCTGCACTTCTAGAGCCGAGATCCAGAATGACAGACTGGACAACACAAGGAACAAATGAAAACCACCTTTGCAAACACAAGAATCTCAAAAAACGGAAGCCTGGCTATTTGCTTCTCTCTAAAGTTCACCTTAGTGGACTATTACTGAAGTATAAAATGTCTTGTTTTTCATATGTTTTTCATTCACTTCATTTTTTTTCCATTCATTTCGTGTTCAGGACTTTTTCATGTATATGACTTTAAATAAAGTCAGTGTACTTTCACAGTAAGAGATAATCACAGATTAGGTTCAAAGTTCTAGAGAGATGAGTGTGTTCTGATGTGTTATGTTTCGTCAACTCAGCAACTAACATACTAACCTCAATGCACTGTTAGGCCCATGTGCCCTGCTAGGTAAAGGATCTGTTCTTAGTAATGTGAGTGTGATTTTCTGGTTCATTCCTTTTCCAAGTGACTCACTGGCTAGTTTTTTGGGTTTTGGTTTTTTTGTTTTCGTTTTTTTTTTTTTTGGAGCTCTTCCTACACTTTTTTATATAATAAGCAAATTGTCATTATAATGTAGTTTCCTTATTTTCCCTCTCCCAAATCAAACACTTTGTTGCCAAAGTAAAAATAAAACCATTAACTTAGAATATCAGAAAGAAAGAAAGAAAGAAAGAAAGAAAGAAAGAAAGAAAGAAAGAAAGAAAGAAAGAAAGAAAATAGCCACCATTCCTTTTGTTGAGTTTACTGGGGAAGCCAGATGACTAGTTTATTTCATTTTCAGACCCAAGGAGCATGATTTTCAGTGCTGTCGAAAGATCAACAGAAAGTCCTTAAACTCGCATAGGTACGGCCCCTTACCATGCCCAGCTACACAACACAGCAAGCTGCCAAAACACAGGACAGTATGAATAAAGGCAACTCATTCAGTTAGGAGAAGCTAACCTAAACCTCAATTTCCCTACAGCTAACTTGTAATCAAGTGTGGCTAACACTAATAGTCTATATTGCCTGCATTTCTTTGTGTCACAAAAATACGTTCTTTACTATCCAACCAAGAACACAAAACACTTTTTTCATACAACTCTGACACCCCCACTAAGCAATGAACTAATGGGGCACAAGCTTCGTCAACTGCTTCTCTGTTCCCGAAGCTCTACCAACCCGGAGGACTAAGCTGCCAGGTGCTGGACAAAGTACTATAACCTGGGGGATGCTGCTTGTCCTTCCCAACAGGCCGTCACGGCTTGCAGCAGGAGCTACCCGGCCCAAGACTTCGCGCCCAGACCGGCCCCCTCCCGCCGAGGAGGACAGCCCGCGAGGGGCTGAGAAGTGCGAAGCAGCCCCGGCGGAAACGCTCCACCTCCACAATGGCAGTCGCCAAAGCCCCGAGCCCCAGGGGCCGCCGCCCGGGCCGAGCCCAGCCCGCTCCCCGACGCAGCCCTCACTTGTGCGTTTGTTGGTACAGCGGCTCCATGACGCCGGCCGAGCCGGCCTGCGGCTTCCTCAGAACACGTCCTCACAGCCCCACTTCCGGCTTCCGACTTCCGGTCTCAGGACCCGCCCTTCTGAGTGGGGCGCCCGCGATTGCGCCTGTCCCGCGGTGGTTGTGAGGTCGGAGAAGGGGTTGAGAGCAAGGAAAGCAGTGCGCAGGGGGATGGGTGTGGCTCGAGGCTTGGCCCAGCGGGGAGACAAGCGGGGAGGCTTTTGCTGAAGCCCAGCTTCAGGTTTGAATCAGGTATCGGCGAGGACGGTCGCGAGGTACTGACGTCAGAGCCTCAGCAAGAAGTCGCAGGCGACTCTCTCTACAGCTCTCTTCAGTGCGTTTTCCGGCTTGACTTCGCCTTAAACTGTGTAATTACGGGTCAGGGGATTTCGCTCCTCAACGCGAATGCTTTTCCTCTCTCGAACTTGTCTGCCCACTAGTCTTCCCATCTCCTTCTGTTGACTTCCGTTAAACCCACAGTGAGACAGTAGTTAGCATTTGTCCTGTGTGACATGGAACAACCAATTTCCTCCTGTTCTTCAAGAGGTTGGACTAGAAAAGGAAATATGATCTGTGTGCAAATAAACAATTCCAAAAGGTAGAAAATCCCAATAAATGCAAAGATTATGAACTGAAAACTGGGGTTGTCGTCAAAGGGAAATTTTTAAAAGACATGAAGGGCGGGTGACATTTTGGATTAGGATTTGGAAGGGTTCAAACACTTGTCTTCACCTAGGCCCATCTCATTTCCATCCATCTAGGTTCTTATCTATAGTTCCTCCCAAGGGAGGAGTTGTTCCTCTTCCTTTGGTGAGTTGAACCTTCTGTTTTCCTGTATCCTGCAACCCTCCCAGTTTTGTGTCCCAAGAGACTGCCTGCCCATATTCGTTCTTTCCCTAACATTAAATTTCCCACTTCCTCTCACATTTACTGAACATCCACTATGTACCATGCACAGATAATGTGGGATAGGAAAGCAAGCAAAACATATTCCTGAAGTTTCTCTCCTTGCTTTCTATTGAGAAGGTTCATACCTTGAATCTAAATTAGCAATCAACATTTAGGCTATCACTGATTGTAAGAACCATTTCCCTGGAGAAGAGCAAGAGGGATTCACGGATCCAGAAGCATGGGTATAGGGCCTTCAAGAATCAGTAGAGGGTTTGATGGGGGGCGGGCTGCATTTCAACTATGGTTGAATGGACAGTGTGATTGGGGAGGATTAGATAAAGGGCTACTTTATTAGATTTTTCGTACTTCACTGGTGAGGAATGTGCAGTGAAGTATGTGTGTGTACTTGTATGTATTGGTAGAATTGTTCTTGGGTTGTGTGGGACCCCAGGTAAATATTTTTGTGGGCCTTGCTGTAGAGGCATTTTGATTTTAAGTTGTATTACAAAATTCATGACCCTCTATGAAGAACAGTATGAATAAATAACAGAAAAAAGGGGCTTCCATATTTATTTATTTTGTAATAAATACAGCAAAGACTCCTTGCAGTATTTATACATCACAAGACCCTATTTGGGCCTGATAACTTTATCTGTTCTTGTCCTTTATTTTTGAATGTGCTATTTCTGGCCACCATGAAAAAAAAGAAAAGAACAAAGCTGTTATTTGTAATGTCATGGCTCTTCTGTCTACATTGGTCTCGGTAGCTCCTCTTGACTTTCCAGTTCCTCATGCCATTTGCTTAGTGCTGGCTATGACGTCATGATGCCGCGTCGTCCCCTTCCCTCTGCTGGTGATTACTGACTCAGTTCACTCCTGTGCCTTGCTAGTGACAGCAGGAGTTCCAGGTGTTGCCTAGAGTCCTGTGCTTGCCAGTTTCTTCTCTCATTGCTGTGACTCACACCTGACAAGAAGCTACTTAAGAGAGGGAGGGCTGATTTGGGTTCACAGTGTGACAAGGTACTATCCATCCTGGCAGGAAAGTCATGGGGGCAGGCAGCTTCATGGTGCTAGGAATGGGAGGCAGCTACTTGCTACATCTTAGCAGACCAGAAAACAGAGAAAGGAGAAGGCTAACACTCTGTTGGCTTTCTCCTTTTTTCTCTTATTTAGTTTGGGATCTCAACCCATGGGATAGTGACACTCATATTCATGGGGAGTATTCTCGCCTTAGTCAGTCCTTTCTGGAAATACCCTCACAGACATACCCAAAGGGGTGCCTCACTTGTGTCCTCGGAGTTTCATTTTTCTCATTTATATGTATGTGCCTGGCTATGTGCTTGTGAGTGCAGATGCCTGAAGAGACCAGAAGAATGCATTGGATCCCCTGGAATTGGATTACTGGTTACTGGTCATCTGATAGGGGTGGTAGGAACTGAACTTGGGTCCTCTAGAAGAGCAACAAGTAGTATTAAGTGCTAAAACATCTCTCTGGCTCCCCTGAATGTTTCTTAATGCAATCACATTGACAATCTAAAATTTGCCATAAGAAATATTCACAAACACATCAAATTTAATTAGGAATTTTGTAGGATTAGTGTACAACAGTGTAATTTCCACTGCATTCCTAGAATGTGATTTTTTTCCCCCCAGTGTTTACCGCATCCTGGCTTCCACACACTGAAACCCGTTGGTAGAGGCAGGGGGAAGATTGGTTAGGGTGGCTCTGGAGGAGAAGTCCTATTCATTTAAGAAATATCTTGACTCTTACCTGATGCAGCTTGAGACTGACCCCATAGCTCGTGAAGGTATCACATTGATCATAAGGAGCAAGCCGGGTGGCAGTGGTGCACGCCTTTAATCCCAGCACTTGGGAGGCAGAGCCAGGTGGATATCTGTGAGTTCAAGGCCAGCCTGGTCTACAGAGTGAGATCCAGGACAGGCACCAAAACTACACAGAGAAACCCTGTCTCGAAAAACCAGGGGGGAGGGGGGAGGAATAGAGGAGATTGACTGCAAAGGCCAGTTGGCCTTAGAAAGTAATAATATCAAATGGAAATAGACATGGCCACTGCTGGAGGGCTTCCAGCACGTAGTGAAAAGCTGTAGAGGCCCAAGTTCCTGTCCTGTGACACTGAGGGACACGGTAGAATGGATGATGTTTAAGCTACTGAATCCTGGGGAGAGGCATTGAGACAGTGTCTCAGTGCTCAGGATGGCCTCTAACTCTCCATCTTCCTGCCTCAGTCTCCTATATGCTGGGATTAAATGTGAGTTGTCATGTCTGGTTTAAGACTCTTTTGTTATGTAGCAAAGCAGTTATTTGACCTGAAGGAGTTCCTTATCTAGTCAGGGTGATAAAGATCAGGACATATGAAAAACCAACAATGCATGATAGCATATAAATTTGCCATGGGGGTAGGGGCTGAGGATGCAGCTCAGTGGTAGAGCATCTGCCTGCCTTGCATGCATAGGCCCTAGACTCTATCCAGTACTACAAAGGGAGAGGTAGTGAGAAGATACAGGTAAGGAAGAGATGTTCTTGAACCGTGATGGGGGAGGCTGTTCAGAAAGATAGGATTTCAGCAGGACCTTGAAGTACATGGATGATGTGTAGTGAGGCAGGCCAGGGTATCCAGGCAAGTGGGGGGTAAAGTAGGGGTCTCCTCTCTGGCCGTGCTCCCATCCCAAGTGTAGTAACCTCAGCTCACTTTACAAGGGCCTCTGTGTCTTCTGGCTTTTGTATCTACTGTTCCCTGTGCCTCTGACACATTTTCGTCTGTCTCAGGCCTGAACAATCCCCACTTATTCTTCAAGCCCCAGCTGTGACATCACTCCCCTGGGGAGCACCTTAGAGGCCCAGGCTGTGGATGATCACTAACCCGTGTTATTTCCCCTTGCACCTTGTACTTCCTCTTGGCTCTCAGAAAAGGTGTCTCAATTCTCTGTCCACCATCCTCAGGAGATGCATCTATGTCTCTGCATAGCTCAGAGCCTAATAAGAGGCAATGCTCATTAACTATCAGCCCTCCTGGGGTGGGGATATAGCACAGTGGTAGAATATTTGCCTAGGAAGTCCTAGATTCAATCCCCAGTATCACCAAAACAGTCATCTTAAATGGATTTTATGTAATAACTCATTCTCCCAAGTATTTTTCATGACTCTGTGTTACAGAAACCAAATTACTTGAAAATTGTTTTTTAGGTAATTAAAAACTGCCCACATCACAAGGCTCTGGCCTCTGTCCCAGCACTGCAGAAGAATAAAACAAAATCAACAACAAAACTCAATCCACAGCAGGAGAGCCATCCTCTATGAAAAGTCAAAACTTAAACAGGGTGCAGTGCTGGATAAATGCCTCCTTTGACTTTAAACACAGTCACAGTCACTTCTCATTCTGTGCTCTCATCCCCTGCTGGGAGGCAGGACCAGCATCACCACCCTGCTTGTCTTCACAGAGACACTGAACTGCAGAGAACTTAACCTGATGGCCCAAGCTGACTAAAGGTGGAAGAGTACAAGGACCAGACTAGAGTCACATGCCTTTCCTCCAGGCAGCCGCTGTATCATCCTCCTGCCTTATTGACTCAAAGTGCTTGTCACAGATAAACAGGACACCTCTGGATCGGGTCTGCTTTAGACAATAGCTTTCATCACCCCCTACCTAAGCCTAAGAAACATTGCCTGGCCACCTCTGGGTTTGCTCTGACCCCTTGGATTGAAGCTGAGCAGACAGCAGGGTTGACAGATCTGAATTCAGAGACTGCAGCGAGCTGAGAAAAACACTCATCCTCTCCCCAACCTAGGACCCACCAGGTGGAGGAGATGTTGCCCCAGGTGCTGTAGAGGTGGAACTCAGTCTCCAAGGAAACTGCCCTCTCTGAAGAGTCTTTCCCCAAATAGTCTCACGTAGCCATAACAGCCAGAAGCAAGGCAGAGAGAGAAGGGACCCGTCTAAGGAAAGCCAGTGTATTGTAAACAGGATAAAAGGCATTGGGAAGCCCCACTTACCACAGGCTAATGTGTCCCCAGGTCATCAGCGAGCTGGATGACCTACCAGCAGCCCTGAGTGAGGGAAAGAAAATTCCTGATTAACCCCCTTACCTGTGCACAAGGCTAGGGCAAAGGTCTTGCTTTTTATTTTTCTAAACGATTCCCATGGTCCTTTGGCGTTCAGAGGGACCACACCACAGCTTCTAGGAGGAGCCCTCTCCTGACTAGAGAGATGGTCTTTGGTGTCTCCTGGAGCAGGCAGCTGTCTATATGGCGTTCTTGGAAAGAGTGCAAGTCTAAGGAAAGGAGGCTTGACCTGGGCCTGAATGAGAAATGTCAATCAGGGTGCTTAAGAGTAATGCCTTGGGCCTGGGGAGTATGGCTTCATGGTGGAGTTCCAGCACGCACAAGGCCCTGAGTTTGATCCCTAGCACTGGGGTGGGGGTGGGGGGAGGTACTGTCAATTCATTCATTACAAATCCTTACTGTTAGTGATTGTATCTTAATAAAGAAGGAAACAGGCTCAGAGGGACTGAATAAGAGATCCGAAATTGTTGATCTCATGGTCCTAAAGCACACTGCCTAGCACTAGCCGCCAGCCACAGGCGGCTGCTGAGCACCTAACCTGTGGCCAGCACAAATCAAACTGGGATGTGCTGTGCCCCGCCCCCCAGGAATCAATGCTCACCCAAAGCCTTGTTCATACCAGTGAGCGCAGGATCTACTGCTGAGCTCCACCACAGCCCTTACCTTCTGATTTTCTTTTCTTTCTTTTGTGTTTCTCCTAGAAATGTAAGGATACAGCCCACCTTTGCAGCTCCTGCTGCCTCAGCCAGTCAGCCTCCACTGGCTTGGAGCACACTTTTTATATTTTTATTGCATATGCATGGGTGTTTTGCCTGCATGTTTTTCTGGGCACCGTGTGCATGCCTGGTGCCCACGAAGGCCAGAAGAGGGCATCGGGTCCCCTGGACCTGAAGTTACTGGTTGTCAACCACCATGCCAGCACTGGGAACTGAACAGTGGTCTTCTGCAAGAACAGCAGATTCTCTTAAAATGGCTGAGCCAGCTCTCCAGCCCCACCTTTGGCTCCTGGAAGGCATAATGCTATCTCTCTTCTTCCTCTCCTGCTCCCTCCCTTCCAGCCTCACTGAATCACAGACTTTGCCCTGAGTTCTTCAGACCCCGTAATCTCTACAGCAGGCTCCTTCGAGATCAGGGTGGGGTGTGTGGGCAATCAGCAAAGGTTTCCTGTTGAACATGAATGAGGCGTCAGGGTAAGACCCAGAGGAGGGCAAGTGCATAAAAGTTAAGAATGGCCTCAGTTGGGGTGGTACAGGTGGCACAGGCATAGGACCCCCACTTGCCTCTCCCTGATGCTGGTCTGCTTAGGTTTCAACATGGCGCTTTCAGTGATAACTCTGCAGCTGCAGGGGTCCAGAGCTAAAGTCCTAGCAGTCCCAGAGTGGTCTAACCCTCTTGCTTCTGGGGCAACCCCCCTTTCAACACCCAGGGAGACGACAGCCTGTGCTCCCCAAACACTCAACCCCCAATAAGGCAGTTGCAAGCCCTGGTTGTGTTGGCCAGGAGCGAAGTCCTCTTCCTCCCTTGCCCCATGCCCAGCCGTCATCCCTCCAGGAGACAAGCTGCACTAACGGTGATAATCTTGCAGCTTTGAAGGAAGTACCCTGGACCCGGAGGCATGAGGCCCGAAAGAAACCCTCTGAGGAGAGGGCCAGACAACAGCTATCCCTCAGAGGCCTCCTTCTTGCTGCAGGCCATGGGGCCAACATGTCCCAA